>NW_004524778.1:2326485-2331653 GCF_000260255.1 Octodon degus
AAAAAAAAAAGTTAGGTTGGATATATAGCTACATTCTCTTACTGAATAGAGAGATTTGTTCTAATAGTGTTTGTAAAGAAGATATCATGTCCGCATTTTGTATAGCAATTAACCACTAAGAAGAATGTATGTAATGTGTTAATTATTGAAACTGTCCTACCAATTTTTTGAAACTGTCTCATTGCTATTTGTTTCTCAATAAAATTGTGGGAAAAAATAAAAGATTTTGCTTTTTTAAAAGATAAGTACATAAATTTTAGCCCCTAGGAAAATATATTGAATGTTATTAATATCAAAGAATTTTTCTTCAGTTTTCCATAGTTTTGTGGAGTATATTTACAGTATTTTGGGGTTTTGTTTTTGTTTAATTTTTACTTAATTAATTCATTTATTTAATCATTTATTTATTTATTTACTTACTTACTTACTTACTTACTTACTTACTTACTTACCTACTTACCTACTTACTTAGTTACTTGGTGGAACTGGAGATTCAACTCAGACCCTTGTGCCTGCCAGGGAAGCGGTCATTTTATTGAGCCTTCTCCCCAGCCCCTGTTTACAGTAATTTGATTACACATTTTATTTCAATTTAATTATTTCAAGATAGATTACCGACAATTTTATACTATCTATAATTTTTCTCACATTAAAACTTCATTCTCTTTAAATTTTCACTTTTCCTGTAAATAATATTGGTGGTTTAATTATTTATTCATTAATCCGTTCTTTTACAACTTTTCTAGTTAAATTTCAATCATATTACCCAGTGTATCTTCTTTTTTTATTTTAGAGAAGGGTCTACAGGATGTTCAGGGTCTCACTACTAGACTGGACTCATAGCGATCCTTCTTCCTACAGCCTCACAAGAGTTGGGATTATAGACGCGTGCCACCACGCTGAGTCTCAGTTGCTGTCTCAGCAAGCCGCGGGGGTGGGGCCAGCAAAGCACTCCCGTGGATCAAAACACAGTGCATCATTTATCACACCAAATTTTAGTGCTTTGCAACTACATGGAATGACTTCTCCATCCTGTAATTTTTCAGTTTGGGCTATTGGTCTTAGATGTAGTCTTCTATCATGATGATAAAATACTATTTGGCAAAGGGCTCAAAGTCTGGTTTTTCAGTGAACTAACAGAAGTTATTGAGCTAATAATCTCTTGCCATGTAGCAAATTAACATCACATGGTAGTAACACTTCAGTTCTTAAGGATGTCTGGTTTTATATCCAGTCTAGCACGCAAGGCAGATTTTCCAATATCTGCTTATGGCAAATTTGTAATTGTGTAATTGTTCCACTCAAATTATATAGATAATTTATAGTCCACACTTAAATAATTCAACCTCTGGAAAAGGATAAATGACAGAAGAGAAAAAGATATATTTAGGTATATATCTGTAATAGTTCGGGTAATTGTATTGATTTCTGTTGGTCTTTTGATTCATTTTTCTCTTTTGAATTTCTTTGTGATTGTTTTGTTTTATTTTTTCTTTAAATGAATCTTACATGCTTATATCCAGTAATCTGAACAACTAATTTGAAGATAGCATCATACAATGCAGTTACTTTGTTTCATGAAATTTATCATTTCTAAAGCTGTTTTTTTCTATCACTATTTTGTATTTAAAAAAAAAAGAAAGAAATCCAACCTCTGTAAAAGGTACAATATAGGTATTTAGGTGGTGTCTTTGCCACAGTAGTATGTACAAAGGACAACAAATGCATATGTTTTCCACACAGTTACCCAGTCTCAGATACCAACAGCATTATCATGTGGTTAAAATGTCAAGCTTCACCTCTTCAGAGTTGTAATAATGGATGTAGAAAACATATCATGTCATCAAGATAAGTTTCCTCTTCTTTCAAACAACAACGTATTGTGTTGACAGAGAACAGAAGTACCACAAGAAAAGGAGAAAAAGAACCATATGAAGTCCCGAATAGTAATTAAATCAGATATGTGTACATTTGAAGGACAAGGATATTCTTGAGTATAGATACTTTGACTCCATTTGCATCCCCATATTTTTTTAACATTCCCAGCTTGACTCTTTTCAAATTTATTTCCTTTTTTCACATTCCTGAACTACTTATGCAGAACTCTTTTGAAAATATTGCTTTGCACCAACTTTCCTGACATACATCTTTCTCCTAAAGGTGGAATAGTGGAAGATCTTAGGGAAAAATAACATACTCTCAGTAAAAACTTCCCTCTGCTTGTTGGACTAAATTCATTAACTATTTCATGCATTTTATATGAGTCTGATTTCTAAAATTTTGCAATTCAAAAGAGTTAAAGATTTGAAAGATATAAAAATATGCTTGGAAATTTGCCTTGTTTCTCCCCAAATGCACTAACAGATTGGGGATTTCAGCTCAAGACAATGAATTTTGTTAGATGTCTAGTGAAGCCTTGCCTTATTATAGAACATCAGCACTACAGATTTTAATTTTTAAGAAGTCTCATGAAAGAATCTCATAAGCATATCCCTGATTTAATGTCCTACACTGTATTGTTGTTCACAAATCTATTTATATCTGTAGAAGTTCATGAAAGTGGATTTACAAAAGCACTAACAACTTGGTAGTATAAACTGTACGAATTTTCCTTCTCACATTTCTAGAATTTTGACATCATAGATGTGTTTTGAGGTCCATCTCTTTGGCAGCCTTTGCCCTGACTGTAGATGATGGCCTCCTTGTTCTTTAGGTTTTATTCTCTTGGTATCTTTCTGGGTATGACATTATTCTTATAAAACACCAAGCAAACTGACTAAAATACCCTCAAAAAAAAAACCCCTCATCTTTATATACCTATGTACTTAAATAATTTGTTTTCAAGTGGAGTCACATCGTGAGCTGCTGCAGGTTTAGGGGTCTAATGCAGAGACTTGATAAAGGCATTACATAACTGTTTTATTTAATTCTCTCCTTGCTGAGACAAAACACTTCACATCCAAAGTTAAGGAGGGAAATGGTTTATTTTAGTGCAGTTTGTAGAGGTTTTAGCTCATAGTTTGCTTGTTTAAAAGCAGGGTGGCATGGCAGAGGGATGTCAGAGAAGAAAATAAGTTTGTGCAGGCAGAGACAGTAAAATTAAACAAATGACCCAAAACAAACCCTAAGTAAGTGAGAGGCTCCTTTTGTCCCATACTTTGTATTCAGGGCACCCAGCTCAGATAAACAGAACTCACAACCTTAATCTTAGCATTCTTAATCCTAACCTTGCACCATGAATCCACCCCAAAGTTCAGGTCCCACTACCTCTGAAAAAGTCCCTCCTGTGATTGCGTGGGGTTTTGGGGAGTACATAAAAACACAAGCCGCAACATTAGCCCATAAAAGTCTTGGGGTTGGGGAGATAGCTCAGTAGAATAAGTACTTGTCTGACAAGTGCAAGGGCCTGAGTTCAATGCCCAGTTCTAAAAAAAAAAAAAAAAAAAAGTCTTCATGCTAGACAAAAGGAAAAGAAGAAAAATGTCATTGTTCCACTCACCACAATTTATCATCTCCGCATTCCTTACAATACTTCTTGAATATTTCCAACCTTAGCTTCTATCTTTTTGAAATGTATTTTACCATACAAATGAAAACCACGATAACCTTCAGCATTCTGCCTGAAGGCGTCTTTGCCTAAGGTAAGCAGTTCAGAGGATACATATTTTTATCTTCTGAATACCACAGAAAATGCCTGTTTAATGATCTTAGCACTATCAAGGTACACATTTTAACAGCATACTGTAATATTCTCAAAAATTTGCCCATCTCTGCCTATAATTTTGAAGCAAAACCATCATTCATGTTAGGCTTTTTAATAAATAGCTACTATTTCCTTTACTAATTTCAATGCACCTTACTAAATCTGCATAACAAACTATCACGATATTTGTGACAAATCAACAATCGTTTGTTTATAGCATCACCTTTTCATTGCCAATTTAGACTGCATTTAATCTTGTGGATCTTCTGTTGATAGTCATTTATGTATTTGCCGTGGTATCCAGCTGCCCATTCACAATGGTACTGGTGATTGTTGGTTATCAAACAGGCTCTCTAGGGAAACCAGACTGCATGTCTGTAATGATTTTGTAGAAGTCTGCTTGTGAAAACATAGAAAGTTTAAAAAGAGAAGAAAAAGATTAGACCTCAACACTGTAGCACTTTTCTATATTTCTGTCACATTTACAATTGTAGCAATGAGCAAAATAAGTATATTGGCAATCTACCTAGAAAAGGTGGTTACTAAATTTTAGAAGATATTAACAAATTGGGGAACCGTTCTAAAGTATCTTCTTGAAATGATACTCAATGATAAGCTTTCATTTTACATTTGAAAAGGCTTTAATTTACATTCAGAAAATATTTTTTCCCACAAAAATGCATCACCATGTCAATCTAATTTCTAGCACATATAACTTTAATATTGAAAAATAAATGATTGGGCTGGGGATGTAACTTAGCAGCACAGCCCCTGCCTGACAAACACAGGCTTTGAGTTCAATTCTTGGTTCCTAAATAAATGACCAACAAGTTGGAAAATGAAATCCAGAGACAAATTTTTTCTGTGGCTCCAGCAGGTATCCATTTCATATCTGTCAAGTTCACTCGCAACATTTTTATCTCTACCTTGTTATAACTACAAGACAATACATTTGATATCAAACTTTTATTCCCAAGCTATATACAAAAGTTAAGGTATATTCTGATATTATTTGTTTGTTCTTTCACTTATGCGCCTCAATGAATGTTCTATTAATTTATAGTGATTTTCTTCCACATGTCATTAATTAATAATTTCTAACTATTAGCTTGAATCACGATCAATGAACACCGAAATATTTTTTTTGCTAATTATTCCAATACAGGCACACATAGTTACGAGAAATACTAAATCTGATCAGTGTGGAAATACAGCTACAGATGGAACTTCTTCCTGTGTTACCTGTAAGATAATGCTTACTGATGGGTAATATTAGAGAGAAACATTATCAATAAAGTAGGTGACAGCGTCATTTCACGTATGTAACTTTTGTTTACCTATGACATTAGTAATGAATACAGGTTAAGAAATTAACTATAGTTAGCATAAGGAGAGAGACAGAGAGAGAGAGAGAGAGAGAGAGAGAGAGAGAGAGAGAGAGAGAGAGAGAGTTAACTTTTCCAAA
>NW_004524778.1:2331753-2332644 GCF_000260255.1 Octodon degus
TTAACTTTTCCAAACTAGGAATTGATTTCTCTGTATGCTTTTCTAATACCCGACATGAGTGTAATTTGGAAGAGTAATTTCTTTCCAATTTTCTTGTAACAATTTAAAGGAAAGCATGAAAGTTCTTTTTACCTATTTAGAAGTTTTTCTAACTCCATGGATAATATAGATAAACTGGAGAACAAAACTGAGTTGTTTTCTTTCGTAATAAATTTTCAAGTCTATTCTGAAAGTATAATTTTCTTTCTAGCAGCGCTCCTTTTCAGAACTTTAGACAAAATTATACAGTGTTAATTCAAAATAGATTTACTTCTACATTAAGTGAGTGATAGATTATAGACAAAAAATAATGCTCTACTGGCAACAATGAGGTAGTAACAGTATATATTATTGTTATTTTCTTACGGAAGAGGCGGCTTTCCAGCAGGGGGCATGCTTCATACACGTGAGTAATTGCACATAAGTAGGACTGGAAGTTTCATACATGGAAAAAGTTCAGAAGGAATCAACACACAAAAGGCACACTGTTTTGCCCCAGAGATGGCTCAGTGCAATAAGCGCTTCCCTGGCAAGTGTGAGGGTCTGAGTTTAATCCCTGGTTCTACACACACACACACACACACACACACACACACAAAACACACACAAAGTCACACAGTTTATAAAGAAAAAAACTCACTCTTTTCAGCCATACTAAAGACTGAAACAGGTGGAATAGATGTCAATTAATATAGTGCTATCTACAGTTAATTTGAATGGTTTAAGAATGTTTGACAGGAATAGAATCCTATTCACTCAAATACAAAGCCATAAAATTTTGTTTCTAACAGGAATAAATTGTCTCTAAAATACATATATGTACACAGACACACACACACACACACACACACA
>NW_004524778.1:2333439-2333956 GCF_000260255.1 Octodon degus
AATGTGTTCTCTGTGAAAGCCTGAGAGAATGTTTTCTCTCCATGTGACTCTCCTTAGGCACACTCTACATCATGAATCACTTTCCTCTTTGGCCCTATAATCTCTTTGATCAGAAAATTTGGGACACTGCCAAGTTACATGATGTTACAGTACAAGTTCTCATATGTCCTGAGTCTTAATTGACCTTAGAAGGCTAGAGCCAAAATTTTTCATGTGGTTTTTCAGTCACTAATATAATCAGGTATCTCTCACTTCTCTGGCAAATGCAAGGGCCTGAGTTCAACTCCCGGTTCTGCCAAAAGAAAAAAAAAAATCAGGCATCTCTCTCATATATTTTTTGTACCTAGTTTGTTCTATGCCTTTTATTTTTGTAATGACAAAGTCATTAGAATGACTAATTTCTAATTAAGCTCACAGAGTATTTGACTGAACTGGTTGACTATTCTGGACGGTACTGTATATGTGCCCACTGCTGATGCCTGCCTTGTTGCCACAGAGGACTAATGCATACTTAAGT
>NW_004524778.1:2334386-2346586 GCF_000260255.1 Octodon degus
TATGTGATGTGTTCAAGTACCTATAGTAGTTATAATGAAAAGATCTATGCTAAAATGTGATGCATGCTTTTAGTGTCTAACGTTTTTCTGAAAAGCACTATGACAATCATAAGATACTATGAAAGAAGAGGAGAAAAGCTGCACTTATTACACTGAGAAGATGGAGAGAGTTCTTCATAGAAATTAGTGAAAGTGATGAATTAGATATTTAACTTAATGAAAACATACAGAAATAATACAATCTGGTATAAAGCCAAGAAAGGAAAATGGATCATCAGGTGGTGTTTGATAACTGACAGACTTTGGGAATTCTCTTGAAACTGTAAACTGACTCAGATTCAGCATGTGCCTTACTGATGGTCAGATTACTTCATGGGTATAGTATTCCCATAATGCTCCTATTATTATCATGGCTTATTTCAGAAATACTCATCTTTCATTACAGGGACTGCACTCCAATTATGGATCCTACGTAGAGACTCAGTTTGTTATGGATTTCCTCTAATATCAAAAAGAAATGTATATTCTCCTGTATGATTGAAATCAATGAAACTTTATTTTTTATTTTTTAATTTTGTATTTTAGTGCAGGGTCTACAGGGTCAATGGAACTTTATGTTTGTATTCTCTAGAGTCTATATATCTTTACATTTTCTGTTTTGTATGATTTCATTAAATGTCAAGAAAAATTTTGTTCATTAAGTATTACTTGAGGTTCTCTTTTATTGAAGTAATAAGGATACAAAAATATTACTCTGATATTAATTATTTATTGGAATAATATAAAACATTTCAAAGAAATTTAATTAATTCTGCCCAAATGATGTATATAATACATATTATATATAACATATCAATGAATATATATTTATGCACATATATATTTTCATATATATATATATATATATGAAAATAATATAGCAGTACCAAATTTAAAATAATGTATCATAAGAAAGGATAAAGATATCTTTAAATTTTTTGTTCTCAGAACATTCTTATAGTTCCATGCACACTCCTTTAACAGTTCATTTCTTAGAGTTCTCTTAATGAAATACGTGGATGTGAAACTCTTCAGAAGAGCATGTGAGCGATTACCCCAGTATATTACAAATCTTGATCTCATAGAATTTGAGAAAAGAATGATACTTTGAACCTGAAGAGAATAGGAGTAAGAAATGGAGAAAGCTTGGTCAAAAGATCCCAAGTTAGAGTTGCATAAAAGTAGAATTCTTAGTTATGTCATGATACTGTAAGGTGAACACAGAACGCAAGAATGTACTGTGCATTTGAAAACTAAGGGGGAAAGGACTTTGGGAGTTTTAACAATAATGAAATGATGAAATTATACAGAGGAAATGGAAATGTTTAACCTGAGATAAGCAGCAAATTCTTTATATAGCAGAGCTAAAACCTTTGTTAAAAATATTACTTCATAAACACAAAAAGGAAATAATTGAATTAGTTAAATTAATCATTTCAAATAAAGTTTATTTGATTGCTCAGTCTCTAGACAGTGTGATTATATTTAGCAGGCTGCAATGAAAGTCTCTGAGAAACAAATTAATGTTCTCCAGATAAAATCTTTACTAATTCTGAACATACTGAATAACTTCTGGTTTGGGGAATGGGGATAATATTTAAATCAACAAAATTACATTAAGAGCTAGGGAACAGCTTTTGAGAAAAATCTCAGATTGTGAAAGTAAAGCTATTGTTCTTCAGTCATCAAATGTCACAAGATCTAATATGTTTTGATTTTTAAAACTCAGCATGATGACTTTCCATGTTCTTGTACGCTTCAACACATTTTAAACATATGAATAAATTGCAAAATCTGAAATTACAGTCATGATATTTTAACTAATGAATAAGAAAATCCTGGGTTTTATCTGGAGGCACATAGTCAATCTCACAATAGATCATCGCAGTTAACAATATATAAATAAATCACTGTTTTTCAGTTCATAACAATTGATTATTTCCCTAACATTTTTGTAGATTTGACTCCTTCATGTAAATTGAAATTTATGTTTATCTGGATTGAATGAATGAGCTAAATAAAATTTTAAATTGCTGATGCTATAGCTAAATATATGTCATTGTATCTTTCTGTATTTCAGTAACTATAAAGTAACAAACTTAAAGTTTTCGCTCCAAAAAGTTTAAATTTTTAACCATGGAAGGAGACATTCATTTTAGATCTTATAATTCAAGGAAAGCTACTAAAATCAAAGTAATATTAGCACTAATATAAAGAATTATTTAATAGCTGTTTCTTTAAATATATAGTAAATATTCATTCAATAATTTTAATGCAATAAGGCATTCAAATTGCATAGCCTTGTTTGTTTCTCAACTTAAATTGATAATATGGAACCATGGCCAAGTAGATGCCATATTTATAATATTCCCATCTATCTGAATAAATTTCAGTATAATATACCCTTTTATCTGGTAACAATAGGCAAAATATGAAAAATTATCCTTCAGGATTTAGTCCCTGTCCGTGATTTACCTGATGAAAATAAATAACAATGACTGTATTAAAGTTTCTGGAAGATGCTGTATAAAGGTAAGGTAGTGGCATAAGTGTATGTATATGATCATGACATATTGTGCACCTTAAACATCCCCAAATTATGCAAAATTATTGTGTGGAGTGAGAGGGAAATGATTAACATATATTACGTGCACTACAAATCTGCCAAAATAAAACATATGAATGTATATAATAAACACACATTAATAAAATACATGCTATAAAAATGTAGGAATCATATGTAGAATATATGACTACGTATGTAAAAAAAAGGTAAAAACATTAACGTAATAACATTTTTCTCAATAGAGTAAAAGACCTCAATGTAATATTAGGATTAAGGGCAGGGGCAGGGGAATTAAAAAGATGTAAGGTGTGTCATGTCCATAAACAAAATTCAGTGAGTAGAAGAATTATATACTGAAAACAAGAATAAAAGTAATAATAACAACGGTGATAAAAACAGCAATAATGAAAACTGGAAAAGGTGGTTTAGAGAAAGAAGGGAGGACTGAGAGGGCTGGGGAAGGGGAATAAAGAAGAATCAAGGTGTGTTATGTACATGTACCTACCCTCTAATCTTCATCCAAACTAGGTGTTGCAAACACATACCGATAAAATAAAATTTAAAAAGTAAAAATAACATGCAGCAGGAAATAAAATAGAATGAGTGCAAACACAGGCACAATAAAAGTAAAGCTTTGAAAATACTGGTTAAATAAAGTACCTTTTTTCTGGTTTATATTTAGGTTCCCTTGCCCAAAGTGACAGTCACCTGATGGGCTTACAGCTGCCTGTGTTGTCAGGGAGTGAAGACCTGCTGGAGGAAGAGGAGGTGGGTCACAGGGTGCACGCGGGTTAGTTCGTCCACTGTCTCCTTGTTGCTCTTTCTCCCTACTTGCAGCCTGCCCTCCATGAGCTGTTTCTCTTCTATCATCTGGTCTGCCTGCTTTGGAGCCAGTTGACTCTGGGATGAAACCTCTAAAAATTGAGTCAACTCCCAGATGCAGGTATTGTGTCTCAATGAATGGAAATTACCCAAGACAACTTCTGACTGTATGTTGCCTGGAAAAATGCTTCCAAGCTAAGGAATTATGGGTAAAACATACCAAGAGGGTATTAAATGATTTGATACTGAATGATGAAAAATAAAGCCCTTTCCCAAAATTTAGTTTTCATAACTATTAAGAGTTACTTCTGTGTATTCTGTAGACAAAGTCTTGGATGAAAATTTTCCTGGAAATCTCTCTAGTTTAACAGAAAATATCAGGGATTTTCCAATGTAAAGTCACTGCAATGTATGTCACTATACTTATTATTAATACCTCAAAATTTTTGCTTCAAAGCCTTGCATTAGCTCTGACAACTCCATCTCTGGGATGGGCTCAGCAAGGGTTGCATAAATTGGCACAGAATAACTTGTGAGGAGCATATTGTAGTTTTCATGACCATGATTACACACAACTACACAATAATAGTGCTGCACAGAACAACATATCTACATGTATGGGAAATAAAATAATTATGAATATTCAGTGTTACAAAATGCAACCCAAATTCAACCACATATATAGTTAGTGTCAAGGACTTTCAAGTTTGTAATGAAATATAATTATGGTGAGTCCTCAAAAACTTCACTTTGAACACATTTTAATGCATCAACTATATTCAAAGGAAAAAAATGTCAGTTTATTTTATATAGAAGAAAATAAAGTACTTTACAATTTAATTACTAAAATCTAATGTATTCTCGGGCCGGAAATGTAGTTCAGCATTCTCGTTGGTCAAATATAAATTCGTTTGCTTAGTATTCCAGTGAGGACAAATAGAAATACAGGCACCAACAAAACACATTAGTATTTCAGTAGATGGCATTTGTCCTTGGTGCATGCTTTGAAATGTAATGGTCATTGTGAGAGGTGTAAGAAGCTGTTACTTTTAACAGGACTGCTTTACACATCAGAGTCTCCAGAAGCAGATGTAAAAGCAGACTTTAGAGTGCAAAATATTTTTGGTACAAAATCTTAAAAGAATATCCCTAAAAGTAAGGGCATTGAAGCAAGACTGTGCAAAAAAAAAAAAATACCCAAAAACAACAACAAAACAGCTAACTTGCAGGGTAATTCAAATCATACTTGGAAGAAACACTAAGCTGTTGTGTGGTTGCCAAGGAGAAATTTATATGAAGCAAAAAACTCATGCTGGTTACAGGGCAAAGCTTATTTTTTTTTCTTTTTGACTATAATTTTAAGTCAAAAAAACAGAAAGTATTTTTAAAAATGGTATAAAATATAATGTGAATCTTTACTAAATTATTGCAATAATAAACTGATTTTTTTATGAACAAAGACAGTTGGCCTAGCCAAAAGAAGCTCAGTGTTAGGAAACAATTTCTTCCAGTTATACACATACCAACAATTGAATTTCCAAAATCAAAGTAAATGAATCTACATTTTTACTTAAATGTGCAATAATTATTACAAATTGTTCTAAATAACTTTTTTGACTTTTCAATGAATATTAACATTTAAAACCCAATGCCACTTTCTCTTCAGTCTTTCATGTTAAATTGATATAAACATTCAATATTCATTAAAAGTTTTCCACAAAAATACTATACATACAATTAAGAACTTTATATTCAACACAAGAAATAAAGTGTAGAGTAATACTACCTATAATTCTCTAATCTGTAGATGCAATGTCATCACTCTGTTACATATTCAACACAAGAAATTGAATGTAGAGAAATACTATCTGTAATTCTCTAATTTGTAGATGCAATGTCATGCCTATATGTTACTGAACTTTGAGAACAATTTGTAAATCTTCAATATTTTCTTTTACAACATAATCACTTTGCAATTGCAAATTAAATACAATTAATTAAAATTTTCAAGTTCACACTGAAGCTTTCTTAAACACTTTATGATAGTGTATTATGCTCTTCCTGATTGTTTCATTTTTCTCACAGATACACTGTTTTGAAAGCTCAATGCTCATTTTAAAAATAAATGATTTAAGAGAATTTATTACTTTTTTAATAAAAAATAAGTGTTTTGCTTCTTCACATCATTCATTTCTTCTTTTCTAGAAGCATTAATATTCATCTTGTTCAACAATAAGAACAACTTCAAATATTTTGCATTGCAAAAGGATATGAATTTCTAACACATAATAAAGCATTTATTTTAGCTATAGCTTAGGGTAACACCTGTCTAGATCTGGTTCCTTATGTCATTATGGTAGCTCTTCTTTTCTCCTGTTTAGAATGTGCTACTTCTCTTTATCATACAGTTATCTTTTCTCTCGTTTATTGAGGTGTTACTATAAATGAACCAAAATACTTTAAATTATGAAAGCCTTCAATCATAGTTTACTTGATCTCTCCTAATGACCCATCCAGTCAGTGACTCTTCTAGTCATTCAGCTTATCTTATCTTTTAAGGAAATTATTTGAAGATGCAATTATAGAATAGAAAATGTCTTCTTTAAGTAATGACGGGAATGAAAATAACTAATCTTTTAATTAAACTAAAATAAAATTATAATTGTTCCTCAGACCAAAGCTTCCTCCTGCTACAAAGTAAATTACTTTGGAGACATGTTGGGGATCTGAAGTCTTCCATTATTCCCCGGGACTCGCATAGGTCTCTAGCACATGGCCCCAGGGAAAGCCGCACTTCAGAACAGATGCTAATGCTTCATGCGGTTTAGCGGTGCCTATGGTAATGAAACGATTTTATTTAACTTCAGTCTAGAAGGGAGACACAACGTGCATGATTTGATAATGTCCAAATTGAGTCTGCCTTAAGGGTATGGAAATTGACACACTTCTAAAGCTATTTAAAATTTACAAAGCACTTAAAATGTCTTCTTTTTGAATAAAAGTGTTCTTTTACCTGCATTTGCACTAAAATTTTTTTATCATTTCTTACCATATTGTAATCAGTGCTCCAAAGATAAATATGCATTCATTTTTTATTGGCCTTCTATGTATATAAAATACAATTTATGGAAGCAATGTCCAATAATAATACATACTTGAAAATAATAAGATATCAAAATGAAGATCTACAAAGTGCCACATAAGGTGAACTTTTCCTTAAATTGTTTATAACTAATCAATGCAAATATATATCTTGATAAATTGATGGTTTTAAGTAACTGGTGTTCTCATTTCTTGCACCAGAAAATCACATGATCAAATACCAATTAGAGTTGCATTGCTTTCTTTTTATAAGGGGCTACAAATAAATGCCTAGAAAATTCTGATACTGTTAATAATAGTAATCAGGTATCAACCACTCATGATTAGAATCCTACCGTTAAGACACAATTGTTTTGTAAAAACAATTTCACATTTTCCTAATAAAATACTCATTTATTACCAGGTCTCCACTGAGGTATCATTACATTATGCCAGTTACACAAGAATCTACTGTGTTTGCTAGCTACTGTAGTGTCTAAACCCTCTTGTCTAAGAATAACAAAAATACCCCAAGAGAAACTGAATTTTAGAATTTGGCTATGGGTTAATGGGGAGAAATAAGAATAAAGTGCCATTTTAATATATCAGCTGGCCAAAACACAGATGGCTACTTTAATGGGCTATCATGAAAAGTTTAAAGAAAAGGGTATTAATTCACATGGGGAAAGAAGGTGGAGATAAATGCAGGTAGATGTTACCGTCTGTAGAACACAAGGCTGATGGGTGAAAATAGCTTAATAGAGAGACTTTAAGACCTGGACATCAGGAAAAGAAATATAGAATAAGTTCATCCTTAGTTAGAGAAATGAAGCTGCTCTTCGCCCTCACTGTATCCTGATCTTCCCTTTTCTTGTTAGTGTTACATGAAGGGTGGTAGAATTCTAAAACGTGCTGCTTTACCAAGGGCATTATTTTGAATGAAGACACTTGAGAAAATAGGACTCAATAGTGTATTCCAACCTTTCACTTTCAGGAAGCTGAAATTGAAACCTTTTTTATAACAGAAAAGAAACATTGTCATCATAAGAGACAGGGAGCTCAGTCACAAAGAAATGAACAAACAAATATGTTAAAATAATGATTGAAAATCAGTAAAACACGTATTGTATGTTACCTGTTTCTGATTTTTGTTCTTGCTTTTGTTAGTCTTCAAAATAAAATAACATTATACTACAAATAAAATAAAATGATTGTCATCACTTCTCCAGTATTAACTGCTATAGTATAAGCCCCTCCACCCAGTCATGTTTTCACAATTTATTAGTCTTTTTCTATGTTAGCTTATAACCATTTGGCACTAATTGCTTTATTCAGTTATCATTTTTTGTGGGTGGAGCACCCCTGTGGATATAAAAAAATTCATGTTTTACCTCATTTTAATCTGTCAGGTCAATTTAAGTTTCAAATCCCAGCCAGACACCTATTAGAAGGTAGCTTTATCCTCCCCTAACATTCCCATTAGTTATACCCTGTGGGATAAAGAGGAACTACCCAATTGATTTCACCTATAAATTGAACCTCCAAAGATATAGTCAGGCTGAAAAAGGGTGTAGACTGCATCTAGCGGAGAAACAGATGTCTGTTCTACAGAGGAGAACACTTATTTTTGAATTCTTATTATTTTCTTCTGTTTCTGTGTTTAGCTTCTCTATCCTTGTGTGATAGAAAATAAACAGCCTGCCCCTTTCTATTTTAGAGCCTTCCATCCATAACAGAATTTGCAGATAGAGCTCACGCCTCTTATATAAACTGCCAAAAATGTGCATATCAATTTTTTGAGATCCTCTCATGTACAGTAAATCCTTTCCAGGGTACTTATAATATCTAAAGCAATGTAAATGCTATCCAAATAGGTGGTAATATTATATTTTGGAGGTATTATTAAAACAAGTCATGTATATGTTCAGTACAGGCACAACTTTTCTGGATGTGTTTATCCATGTTTCTTTGAATCCACTCATATGGAACTCACATATATGAAAGATCACCTGCTCGCAGTTTGGAACTTTGGAGTGATTGACGCTGTTTTTTTTTTTTTTTTTTTTCCTTTTCCAATCTAGCATCACTATAAAGAATATGTGCCCTCTTCTTTGGCTATTCAGAATTCAAAGCTTTGCTGACCAGTGAAATTCATATACATGCTGGCCTGTTTCACAAAGTCCCCTAAGAATATTGCCCCGCAGCTTGGCTAAGTCTCCTTAATATTGTATTAGATGGTCCATTTTATTTATTCTACCTTATGTCTTCCTAGCTTGTACCATTCTTAACAAAGTTAATACTTTAGCTGCTCAGGGAAAGAGGAAAAACAGAAAATCTCTCTACTGGAGGATCCTAGGAATCCCAAGTACTGTAGTATTTAACTGCAGGATTCTTAACTTCTTAGTAGCAATACACAGTTACTTTTTTCCTTTCTTGTGGGGAGGGGGCTGAAAAATGTTACACACAGTTGCAAAAGATTTGAGATGGAGAGATGAAAATCAGCAGTTCGCTCCTATAGGCAGAACGAGGGAGTCCTAAAAAGGAAGTTGCTGTCATCCAGTGAAGTTTTTCAAAAACTACTCTCAACAGAAGGAGTAGATGTTCTGACCAGAAAAGACAAGGAGAAGAAAATAGATCAATTTATGAAATAGGGGAGGAAATTCAGAGAATTTTTCACAAATAACTGGAAAGGATGACTAGGGATAATTTAATTAATGAAGCAAAATAAGTTTATACACTCGTACTTTTCCATAATCATTTTCTTGCAGGTGTATTCACTATTGGCAAGGCTCATGCTTTCTGTCTGTCATGGCATAATACATTTTAAACTTTATATTTAGTTTTCCTGGTTGAAATTTAAAATTGGCTACAGTTCTAACATTTTATTTATTGAGATTTATATTATATACAGCACTGTACAACCATTTGTGTGTAATTAATTTTGGCTAGTTCAGGCTAATTAATTTTTTCTGATTAATGAGTTTATTCAATAATAAACATAATGATCATATAAAAATTTATATAAAATGTACCCTCATTTTAGTTTTTAGTTAATAATTCCTTCCTGTAATGTTTTAGAAAACAGTGAACTTCTTTCTTTTATCAGGCATTTGGTTTGTGTTTTATAATTTCATACATACGCAATCAAATGCTACATGTATTGTGCAATTTCTTTTCAGTCATCAAAACATTTCTTACACACATTAACATTGATGGCTATATCAGCAGTTTACATACTATTGAAAGTAATTTTCCTGTGCATTGATTCTACATCTACAGATTTTCCCTATGTTTATATTGATGTATACTTGTGTTATTTCTATTTTATTTTATCATTATGATTACATATATTGAGAACTTTATTAAAATTTATTTAAAGATTATTACTTTCAATTATTATGGGTAAACCTTCAGGAGAAGACCTATAAGATTATGTAATTTTACTCTTACTCAAATTGATAAGCAAGTTGCCATACTGTTTGCACTCAAGATTTATTGTGACTCTCAAGGGGCAATGAATCTTACCAAGAAATAGACTTTGTTGAAATGGGAAAGGGATCCAGGGATGAGAGGAAGTGGGGGAAGGAAAATGAATCATGAGCTGATACATAAATAGTCCCTGATAAATATATTCACTAGGCATCACACACAAATACTCATACAAATTTCAGTTGCTCTATTTCCCAGTTATCTTGCTCCATAGGGAACATATCTATCACAATACTCTTTTATACAGTTGCACCAATTGATTAACCATGGTTCTCCCCTTGTATTTCACACACAGATGTGAGATGCAGGTAATACGCAATATTTCCTAGAATAGAAAACGAAACCAGATAGAAGAGACCTACACACCGAGCACTCTCTGATAGAACTTCTCATGTCTTTCTTTTCCTCTTTCTTGAAGGAAACCAATTTTCACTTAATTAGAACCCAATTAGAAAAATAAGTGCTAATATATTTGTACGGGAGTTTATTAGAGCTTAAGACTTCTGTAACGAAGTACCTCAGATGAGGTGTGTTTAAACAAAGGGGATTTTTTTTTTCGTAGTTCCTGAAGCTAGGAGTCTGAGTTCAAGGCATCTTCAAGGTTAAGTTGCCTGTGGAGTACACCACAGTTTTCTTCTTCTAACTTCTATTACCTTTATGGCTAGCAGTGGTTTTATGTGGCAACTGAGCAACTCTACTCTCTACCTGAATCATGACGTTATCTTCTTCCTGTCTACATCTGTCTTCATGTCACCACCTGTCATACCTGAATAGGAATCACTCCACTCTGGAATTACTTTAGCTCATAACATTTCCAAATAATGTCAAATTCTGTGGTGGTAAGTACAAGGAATCAAAAATACCTTAGTTCATTGGTGGGTAGAGGCATATTTCAACACATATCATGGGATGAATGTAGAAAAATACCTAAATACTTATATCCAGGAATGTTTGTTGCTATTCATGAGTAGACATAAGAGCTAATTAACTTTGTATTTTGTTTAGGTGACCTTCTATAAATAAATACTTTTACTTCCAAGAGTTTTTATTGCCTAGACTCAATTCTTAGCCTTCTACAAAAATGTGTCACTTTACCAAGTAAAAGATGTGGGATTTTATTATTTAATTTCTTAAGGCCTATTCTACAGTGGAGTGTCTTTTTCAAAGAACTAAAATAGAAAAGCAGAACTAAGATTCAATGTTCCCTGAATCTCTGTCAGATTCAGGAATACAAAAAATGCCAAATTCTTATGTTATTATTCTTTGACCCCGTTGAAAAAAGAAGGTGGAAGAAGTTCACTCAGAAGTTAGCTCAGAGTTTCTCCTAATATGAGGATTTCCAAAGATCTCTGAGTTATATAATGTGAATCACTTCACCAAAACTATAATCTTAATAACAAAGAAATCGGAACAATGTTAGTGCATACCAACTGATAAATAGATTTTTTAAAGTCTGGAATATATACTCAATGGAATATTATTTGATCATAAAATAATTGGATTTTATGATTTATGACAATATGGTTGGAACACAAAACTCACATGTTAAGTGAAGTAAACCAGGTACAGAAATACAAGAACACCAGGATGTCACTCATACATGGTATCTAAAAAAAGCACCTCACAGAAATTGAGTGTAAAATATTTATTACCCGAGGCCAGAGAGAATGGAGATAGGAGAGGGGAGGTTGGTTACTCAGGGGTACTGTATTATTTATACTCTCATTGTTGGGACAAAAATACACAACAGCTGTGACATAAAGAAGGAAAGTTATATTTGGTGTATATTTTCAGAGGATTCAGTCCACGGTTTATTGGTGCCCAGGCAGAAATGTTGCAGCAGAAGAGACAGCAGAAGGCTTTTCACCCGGGGGTCCCCAAGGTGCACGCAGTAAAGCAGGGAGCTCAGGACTCTTAAGAGGCCAGCTCTACACACCCACCTCTTTCCATAAAGCTCCAGTTCCTATCAGCACATCTGACCATATACTTATCAATGGAATCATTCACTGTTTGATCCAATTGTCTTCCAAAGAGCCCCTCTTCTGAACACATGAGCCTTTGGCGGACATTCTCATCTAAGCCATTTGGGATGCTAATTCACAGTGCTAGCAGAATAATTGTGTTATGCATAATTGTGGCCATGGGTGATTAATATGGCATATATTTCAAACAGCTAGAAGAAAGAATTCCAAAAGTCTTTATT
>NW_004524778.1:2346952-2354689 GCF_000260255.1 Octodon degus
GGAGATGCTTGAAGAAAATTTCTAGGTGTCTCTGAGTATGCTATTGACGTGTTATCTTGGGAGGTGTATTTGGCCCCTCTCTCCTTCCTCTCTGCTACTATTTCCATGTTTTTCTTCCAATAACTAAGTATCTTTGCTCTGCAAAACCCTTATGCTGCAACATTTTTGTCTGAGATCCAGTTAGCCACAAACAGACTCCTCTCACACTGTGAGCCAAGATTAACCTTTCATGTTATGTGCGTCATGTATGGCACACAGCAATAGGAAAGTTGACTAAAAAATGCCCAATCCCTAATCCAGTCAATATATTCACTGAATAAGGAGGATAATCCATTTATATTAAACATATATCTATAGGAGCATGTATGTGTAGGTAATATCATGTGTGGAATTCAAAGCAATCTCTAAAGTAAAAACTCTAACAAGTCCCATTTATAATATTAGCAAAATAAAAAGACTTCAAAAATCAAAAACAGCTTTAACCAGAGAGGTGGATTAGGGAATGGAGACGGCCATTGTATATTGATAGAAATGCTGATTATCGAACTGTATAAATGTGAGGAAACTCAGAACTACAAAACCGACAGAATCCATAGCACAAAATATAAATTATACCTCCATTAAAAATTAAATTCCACTACCTGTGTATTTCTATGTTCTCTGATGATGTTTGAAATAAATGTTGTTAGGCTAGTTGACTCAAAATAAAATAATTTATTTTTATTTTAAACTATTTTTGTTGGCATTAGAAAATGTGTTTTGTTTCTCAATTTCACAATTTGTCTTATATCCTATTTTCGCAACATCTAGTAATAAAATCATAAGTGATGTTTTAGATTAGCTTAGACTTTTCTGACACCACATTGCCCATAACTTTATGTACAACTTGATAAAATGACTTCCTTTTAAGTCTGTATTCAGCTTTCAGTTAGAGATATTTATGCAACAATATACAAATGGCATTCTTTTCCTGGGTATGTTTAATTCATTTTTTTACCCATAGTTGTATAAGATGAAAGATGTAGAGTCACATGTCTTATTTGTGACATATTGAATTTAGAGATAGTAAAAATAATGACATTTCCTTTTAGTGGGTTTTCATAATACTAAAATACCCTCTATTTTTCCAGCAGCTCAAATTTTCCAGATATTGGACTTTTCACGCTGCTACAACTGCCAAAGCCCATTTGGCCATCTTTTTAAAGACCTTTGACAGTATCAGTGATCTATGAGGGGTGTGGCTGCAGCTGAAGACTCCCAGGAATCTGTGAAAATAGTGCCCTCCCTTTAAGGAAAGGCCCACATTTAGCTATGTAGTCCCAAACCACGGATTTATTTTGTGCATGAAGAAGGAGCCCTGTGGTTCACTGAGTATAACGATGGATTATAAACCACCCATGAAAACTAGCCTCCGTGAGGAGGCAAAGGGAAGGGAGAAGTTCATGCAAATCAAAGTGCAAGACAGAAGTACCTTTAATAAACTGTACCTTTATTTTCTGCGAAAGTATATTTAAGTTTTTGTAGGGTCTAGGTTCAAAAGTTAACTGTTAGGGTACATGTTTTTGTTCCATTGTTTTACTTGGTTTTAAGAAAAGTATTATTGATTTGTGTCATTTTTCTAGCTAATTATTCTGATTTTGGCTTTTTCTAAAATTTACTTTTCACAATTTATACTCCATAAAATTTGTTTTTTAAATATCTGTTAATTATTTTTACATATTGTCCAACTGTACTCAAATGTGAAGTCATTAGGGACTTAAGACTTGAAAACCTGCTTTCTTTGAGATTTTTTATAATGAATCTGCTAGTTTTTTGTTATAGTTATTGTTATGATAGAAATATCTTGCCAGTTTGCTATTTTTGTCTTATTTATAAATAGTCAGGAAAAGCTCAAAGTTTTACAGCACTTACACAGATTTCTGAGGTCTGTACTTAATCATGATAAAATTCTTAATTCCAGTAACAACAGCAAGTGGAAACTAGTAATGAGATTAAAAGAAATCTGCAAAAATTCGATCAGTGAGATGGCTCATTAGACTAAAGTGCCTGCTTAGGCAAGCACAGGGACCACAGTTGGATCTCCAGCACTGCATGCTGCACCAGCCCTGCCCAGAGGCAGGCTTAGTTGGGCACAGAGTCTGGGATTAGTGGTACAGACTGTAATCCCAGGGATAGGGAGACTGAGAACAGGAAGATCGCTTGAGTCCAAGCGGTGCAGTGAGACCCTGTAACAACTGAATACATTGAATAAGATAAATAAATAAATAAATAAATATTTTTTTAAAAAGAAATCTGCAAGAATTTAAAGGATATACTTCGGCTCCTTCCGTCGTATCTTAGTATCTGAGCTATTGTCTCTTTAGTATGCTAAGTAAACAAAAGTTTACAACTCTGGCAAATCCTGTTGAGAATAAATTATATTAGAGTGAATACACCATGAAAAAATCCAAGTAAAAATGCTATTGTCTCTATGAATAACCTGACTTGAATTACTAAAATGACAATTCACAATTCCATTTCAACTTCATTCATTGTCAAAACAATCTAAATGAGTGTACTTTAATCCTATTCGATTTGTTCTTTGAATAAGGTACCCTGAAACACATCTCTCCCTACTTACTG
Organism: Octodon degus; assembly: GCF_000260255.1. Taxonomy (NCBI): domain Eukaryota; kingdom Metazoa; phylum Chordata; class Mammalia; order Rodentia; family Octodontidae; genus Octodon; species Octodon degus. Next base: position 2,349,575 of record NW_004524778.1, read on the forward strand.
TTCTCTATCTTGCATTTTGTTCTTTTCTGATACTTTGGGTGTCTATATAAGAAACATCATGAAATACTGAAATGTCTGTATCTGACTTATTTCAAGGAGTGGATAGAGGAAGGAGAAAGGGGAGGCAAATGGGATGAAAACAATGGTTAAGACAAATTGAATTTACATACCAATAAGCCCCAAAGAATAGAAACAGTATTCACTATTGTACATGCTAACAAAAATTCTGTATACAGGTCTACTAAAGCTAATCAATGACACAAGCATATTACTTCAGCAAGTTAAAATTTTTTAAAGATAAAGATAATCATACTTGAATATGTTTGGTACAAAGAGACATATAGAATTCAACCTATGTACCCGTTTAGTCACTATTCCAGACTCTATAGTGTCCAATACATGAGAATTACTTGTCCATGGAGGAAGATTTTAGTTGTGGAATTTGTTGAAGATCATTTACATATGTGAAGTGGCACATCATGCAAATAATTCATGCAAAATTGCCAGCGTGATATAAAATGTTTGTGGTTGTGAAGTTAGGAGCTATATCTAAACTGAGAAGTGTAGAATAAATAGCTTTGGCAATTTTTAAAATTCAGGTCTAGCAGGGTGAGAGATATAGTTGGCGTTCATTTTTAAAATTACTGTTTGACTATCATTGTTTTTTGTAGGAAACTAACTTATTATTAATAATAGTAAGAGAAACTTTCATACTGAGAAGGGATAAACCAGCTGGTGAAAGAAGTCTGAGTTCAGGGGCTTCCTTCCTCCACTGGCAGGACTCAGGGCCAAAAGATCTACAGGAAAACCAGTCACGCTGTAGGACCTTTGATACGGCACACGTAATGGACAGGTGGGTTGGAGATGCAGGAATATCTCATGTAACAGTAATTGTATGAGTCAGCAGGTGGTAAGGTAGGAGAATCTGTACTGTGCTTGGGGACAACGAGGTGAGGAATGAAGAAGGCAGGGAGGGATATCACTTCTCTTTACAGATATTTTATTTCTCTTTTATTATTTTTTATGTGACTAGGCAGAACTCCAGCCACAGAAATGAACCCCACCCCTCAAATACACAGAAAAATTTAAGACACAAATTCACATAAAATCTTAGCTAGAACACACATTTCTAAGATCTGATGTGGACCAACCACAGAACTGTGCACACTAGAAGAATTTCACTGCTTTATCTCTATCTGATTGGTTTTCCCCTTTGTATTTGGCTGGGCAAGTGATTCATTTTGGTTTTCATTTTGTCTGTTTTTCTATGGTGCCTAATTCTTTTTTGCTTGCTTGCTTTTCCTTTCTTTTCTCTTTGTTCTGTTTGTCCTGTTTTGTTTTTTCTTTCTGTAGGTGTTGTCTTTTTGGTATGTGAAAATGTTTTGCTTACTGTTTTTTTGTTTCCTTTCCTGTCCTTTTTTTCATCTTCTTTTTCTCTCATTCATGATTTACAACTATAACCTCTCTTTTTAGTTTTATTCTATACATCCTCTTTCTTTTATTTACTATTTTGCTTAAATTTAATAAGTGAGTAAAAACTGTCACTTATCTTTCTGATTCATTGCAGAACTGCAAGAATGTACTTATCTTCCTCCAGTATTTCTCTTCTGTGTCCCACAATTCCCAAAACATGGATGATCACTGAATGTCTTCCAATTTTACTTCTACTATGTTTAATCTCATTCATCTCTTCACTCTATCATGACTTCTTTTGACCACCCCAAACAGGGGAACAATCACTCTAAGTGGAAATGTCATTGCATAGAAGCTCCTGGTATAAGTTGGATACTTTTATATAATTGTAGAACTTCCCCCTGTGTTTATAAATATCATGCTATGTAGACATCACCCTAATGTTTACTCATTTGCCACTAAAAATGCTGTATTTGTGTTTATTGTTCTTGCTAACTTCTTTAACTAGTGTTTCATACATGTTATAACCAGTTTGTCACTCCTGTATGACAGCAATGTCATTATAAAGTGTGATAACCATTAGCACAGCCCAGTCTCAAATTAATGGGCTCTAAATCAAAGAAATGAAAACCACTAAATCTTAATATATTGGAAAGGTAGGTTCTTGGGATACACATTAAGCTCAAGTACCACCTATATCTAGAAGACATCCTAGGAAAGCCTCAGTACTGGTGATAAGGCTATCCAACATAAGAAATATACAATTATCACAACAGAAAATAAAAGAAGAAAAGATGAAGATTCAAAATTCAACCTCAAATGCCCAGCCTATCCAGAACACTAATAGAGGAAATCAGAAACCAATAAGTGGAATTCTCTAAAATGATATTAAAAGAAGAAAAACAAATGAAATAGACTATAGAAAACGACATCTCTAAGGTGCAAAAATAAATGACATTTAAAATGAAAGACATTAAAGCAGACATAAATCAACAAATACAGAAGCTCAGGAAAATGTGAATGCCAAGCATAGACAGTAATGAAAACAATGAAACAAATTCAAACAGAAATCCAAGAGGCTGAAAACTCCATTAAAAGTATTTGCTACAGATTGAAAGAAGGCAAAGAAAGATAAATTAGCCTATCTGGAAGATTGGAACATGATAGCAACCAGGAAAAGAAAGATATCTTTCTCTCTCTTTTTTTTTTTTTCACTTATGTATTTGGTACAGGATCTCACTAGGCAGCTCAGACTCATAGTGATCTTCCTGTTTCCAGGCTCTCAGCACGGGGATTACAGGCGTGTGCCATCATGCCTGGACTCTGTCACTAGCTCAGTGCCCCCTGGGGGTGGAGCCGGCACAGCATGTGCGATGGGGGATTGAATCTTGGTCCCTGCATTTGCCAAAGCAGGCATTTAATCCACTGAGCTATCTCGCTGTCCCTAAGAAGAAAGATATCTTAAAAAGAACAAGAGATCACAAAAATGAACTCAACAAATTAAAGAAGCAACAAAAATAGCATGAGATTGTTTGGAATCTGTGAGATAACTAGACACATTGCAAAAGCCCTTAAAAATCTCTTCAAATAAATAGTGGCAGGAAACTTCCCAAATGAGAGTAAAGAATTTGACATAGAAATAAATGAAGGACTTAGAACCCCAAATAACCATCATCAAAACAAATCTACACCAAGGTATATAGTATTCAAGATTTCAGAAATTAAACACAAGAACAAAATATTAAAAGAAGCTAGAGAAAAAGAATCACCTATAAATGAAAGCCCATTAAAATCACAGCAGACTTCTTAAAGCAAACCCTCAAATCAACAAGAGCTTAGAGTGAGGTATTTCAAACCATAAAGGAAAAGTTTTCAAGCAAGACTGATGTGCTCCACAAAACTATCTTTCAAAACTGATGAAGAAATAAGATATTTCCATGTAAAAGAACAATGGAAGAAATTTATGACCAGCAAAACATTTCTACTAAATTCTCTGACGTAAATATTAGAGAGAGCAAAAACTGAAAATATATGAACAGCAATAGAAAGAAGCCACCAGGCCAAACAAAAAATTATGCAGAGAAAAATGACAGAAGTACATATAAAAACAATATGGAAAAGATAGGCCAATACATATCAATTATAAGCACCAACATAAATAGTCTCAACTCATCAATCAAAAGAAACAGACTGGCAACAAGGATCAGGAGCAAGATCCAACAATATGTTGTAGTCAAGAAATACATTTACCAAAAAATAAATTCATAGTTGAAAAGTTGAAGAATGATGGAATTATGAAAATCAATTCTTTATATTACAGGAACTCTCCCCAGAAAGGATAAGTAGCTATTCCCTTTGCAGACAATGAAAACTTCAAGCCAAAACTGATCAAAAGAGACACTACACACTTGTTAAGGAAAAACTTTAAGAAGAAGAAATAAAAATAAATATTTGTACCCAAAGCATATATTCATCCAATACATAGAACCAATAATAACACCCATGAAAAACTAAATACACACTAGCACAATTAGAATGGCAGACCTTAATATCCAATTCTCACAGTCCCACAGATAAACTAGAGAGAAAATCGACAACAAAATATTAGAATTTTGTTATAAGTCTATAGAGTGTTCCAACTTAAAATATCCAAATACTCATTCTTCACAGTTGCACATGGGACATTCTCCAAAGTAGACCATATAGTAGCCGATGAAATATGTTTAAGTAAATGGAGAGCAATTGAAATCATCCCATGCATACTATCTGGCCATAACATAATGAAACTGTAAATCACATAAACATATGGAAATTAAACAACTCCTTCTGAACAGCAAATGTTTCACACAGGAACTTAAAGATGAAATTAATGACTATTTACAATTGAATGATAACGCTTTTGCAACATAAAGAAGTATACGATGCTATAAATACAGTACTTTGAGGAAAATTTATAGTGCTAAACATACACATCAGAATGAGAAAACAGAATGAGATTAAATAAATAATCTAATGTTGAATTTCAAACTTCCAAAAGAAGAACAAATAAGCTCAAAATCTAGTATGAGGGAGGAATTATAGAAATGAGATCAAATTAATGTAATAGAGTCTATGAAAAAAATACAAAGAATCAATGAATCAAAAAGCTGGTTATTTGATAGGATAAATAAAATCAATATTCTATTAGCCAACCACATTTTAAAAAAGGAAAACAAAAAGCACAAATTCATACGATTAGGAATGAAAAGGGAGACTCAAAAGAGATCCCACAAAAATCCAGATCATTATTACTTACTATAAAAATCTGCATACTAATAAGACATGGTTGAGGATATAGCACAGTGGTCCAAGCACCTTCTCGGCAAGGGCAAGTTCCTGAGTTTGATTCTGAGAACAAAATAAATAAATAAGTAAACAAATAAACAAATAAAGTAAAAACTAAACAAAATGGAAAATAAAGAAAAAATAGGCATATTCCCACACACTGAATTGTCAAGAAAAGAACAAAAAAAAAATGAAATGTTTTACTATTTTACTTATTTATTTTTTATTTTAGGACAGGGTGTGCAGGGTGCACCGGGTCTCACTGCTTGGATCAGACTGGTAGTGATCCTCCTGCTTACAGCCTCCCAAATGCTGGGATTACAGGCATGCGGTACCAGGCCCAGTCTCAATTGCCATCTCAGTGCATCCTGGGGGTAG
>NW_004524778.1:2354789-2356538 GCF_000260255.1 Octodon degus
TAAATAAACAAATAAAGTAAAAACTAAACAAAATGGAAAATAAAGAAGAAATAGGCATATTCCCACACACTGAATTGTCAAGAAAAGAACAAAAAAAATTGAAATGTTTTACTATTTTACTTATTTATTTTTTATTTTAGGACAGAGTGTGCAGGGTGCACCGTGTCTCACTGCTTGGATCAGACTGGTAGTGATCCTCCTGCTTACAGCCTCCCAAATGCTGGGATAACAGGCATGCGGTACCAGGCCCAGTCTCAATTGCCACCTCAGCGCATCCTGGGGGTAGAGCTGGCACGGCAGGCCTGGGGTTCGAACTGCTGGTCCCTGCATCTGCGTAAGCAGGTGCTTTAATCTGCTGAGTTATTTGGCTGACCCTAAAGGTATAAAAATTCTAAGTAATGCACTATCAGCCAATTAAATTAAAAATGTACAAATAAAGGGAAGCCAAAGGCCTGGTGGGTTCACTGTTGAATTTTACAAGAAATGTAGAGAAGCACTAATGCCATGAGGGCTAAAGCTCTAAGTAAATTGAAAGGAAACAGTACACCCAGTATCATTTCTGGAAGAAATGGAACCCTGATTCCAAAACCAAAGAAGTACACAACCAAAAAGGAAAATTATAGGCCAGTTTCCCTAATAAACGTAGAAGGAAAAACATTCAATATGATACTGGCAAACAGAATATGGCAAAATCATCAAGAAAATCATACACCATGATCCAGCAGGGTTCATTCCAGGGATGCAGGGGTGTTTCAGAATATGCAAGTCAGTGAAAGTGCTATACCATATTAACAGAACAAAACGCAAAAATCACATAACCATCTCAATAGATGCAGAAAAAAGACTTGACAAAGTCCAACATCCATTCATTATAAAAAACAAAAACAAAAGCAAAAAACCTACAGAAAATCAGAATAGACAGTCTTTACCTCACTCTACTAAAAGCCATCTATGACAGACCAACATTCAACATACTATGGTAAAAAACTGAAAGTTTTCTCTCTAAAACATGAAACAAGACAAGGATGTCCACTACCACTACTCCTATTCAATATAAATCTGGAGAAATTAAATAGAATAAAGAAATGAAAGTATCAAGAAAGGAAAGGATAAAATTAAACTATCATTATGTGTAGATGACATGATACTCTATATAGAAGATAATACCCAAATTCTGTAATGTACCAGACTATAATGACAATACTCAAAAATTAGTAGCATTCCTAGCCACAAGCAACAAACTCACATAAAGAGATATTAGGGACAGAATGCCAATCTCAATACTATTTAAAAAATGAAATATTTATGAATCGGTCCAACAAAGGTTATAAAATATCTTTCCAATGAACATTACAGCATCCTAGGAATGGAGGTAGAAGAGGAAATCAGGTAATGGAAAGAAATCCCTTGCTCATAGATAAGAAGAAAAAACATAGTGAAAAATGGCCCTACTCCCAAAAGTGCTATGCAGATTTAATTCAATTTCAATTGAAGTACCATTAGTATACTTCATATTTCAAGAGAAAACATTCCTAAAATGCATTTGGAACTAGAAAAGACCTAACAAAAGCACTTCTGAGCAACAAAGGGAGCTCAGGGGCATCACAATCCCAGACCTGAAAATATATAACAAAGATATGGTGATAAAATCAGTATAGTATTTACAGAAAACAGGCCTGAGGATCAGTAGAACAGAATACAGGATGAAGACATTACCCCAAACACATCTATCCACCTTATCTTTTTTTT
>NW_004524778.1:2358768-2367956 GCF_000260255.1 Octodon degus
AGATTGAATGGGCCCTCTAATTCTAGATTTTAAAGGAATCTCCACATTGGTTTTTACAGTGGTTTCACTGTGTGCACACCCACAACTACTCAGAAGGGTTCATTTTTTCCTGTAGCTCCACCAGCATTTGTTATAGGTTAATTTTTGTGGATAGCTATTCTTTCTGGAATGAGGGCTCGGGCAACATCCTAAAAATCATGCCGTACTCATGCCTGAATCTGACACTTTATCACTGTTCATAATTCACAAAAATATCAGAGGAAAGGTAAATGCTAAATTTATTTCCCTGTACATCATTTCTTAAGTCACCTAAAAATTGTGTGTTCTTACCTTCAAGTTATATTGCAGAATAAAATAAAAACTAACACAAACAATATCTTGCAGACAATTTGTGAGGTAGATACTTTATCCCCATTTCACAAGTTCAGTAATTCAGACCTCAGATATATCTAATTTTGCTAGGATTTAACTTAAGAAAATGGTCAATCTGGTATCAGGGTTTGCACAAAAAAGCAACACAAAACACATATAATTGCCATCATTCTTATCTTGATATGAAATGCCAAATGTGATAATTTTAACAGTTTTAGAACTGCAAAAAAACTTTCTTTATAAAGGTTAATTTGTATTTCCACACATTTTATAAATTTTACAGCTTTTTTCATACTTTCGATATAAATATTGTTAGGTACACATTGATAATATTAAGGTTTCTTTTTCTGTTCCTTTACAAGAACACCATTTCCTAGTATAATTCTATTTCTAAAGAAAGCATTTGCTTTATATTTTCATAGATAAAAGGTACACTTTGGGGTTTGTAAAGAAGGAGGCTATAAATGTTGATTTGAAGACTTTTTATCTTGAAAGCAGAATAGAGCTTGTAGGCTTACAGTAAGGCTGAGTATTTTCCGGCCCCTTCAAGTGCAGAACTGCAATTGGCTATGCGGACGCTCATCAAGCAGCAGCTGGGCTCTACTTTTCTCCACCGCAAAAGAAAAACAAAAAGAAAACAATGTAACGAAGTATGTATTACAATCAAAATGTCAAGTGGAACTGAAAATGTCTGAATATACATCTCTATTTCTCCCTAGCCCAGAAAAAACTCAAAATTGACAAAGGAAGTCTATAAAACTGGAATTTTTAACTCCATCAGTGAACTCATATTTTCATTGGCTGTTGTATTATGATTAGAAGAAAATACACAAAGAATGTTTTTATTTTAGTATATAGAAGTATAAGCTAGCTTAGTGGTATTCCTTCAAAAGAACATCTGTTTTACTTTACCTAATCGCTGTGCTTTTGTTTATCTTAATTAAGAAATAAAAAATTATATATGGCAATAGTATATGACATATTGGTTCAATATTTGTACACTTAATGAAATATTTAAATGAAGCTATTTTAAATAAGCATTATGCTAAGCATAACAATTAAAGTAGAATATGTTTAAGAGGAAAAGTTGCACAAAATAAATAATTAAATTATTTTCCATCTAATGAAATGAAGAAACGAATGAATTTTTTTGCCAGTGTTGGTGGTGCACACTTATAACCCCAGTGCTATGAGGCTGAGGATCATCACAAGTTTGAGGCTACATTTTGCTTTAAATATATTTTTTTCATGACCAGCCAAATAGCTCAGCCAATTAAAGCACAAGCAAGTAGGCACAAAGGCCGGGGGTTCGATCTGAGCTGAGATGGCAAATGAGATTGGGCGTGGTGGCGCACTCCCTTAAACCTAGCACTTAGGAGGCTGTAAACAGGAGATTGATTCATTATGAGTCTGATCTAGTAGTGAGACCCTGAAGACCCTGTAAACCCTTCCCTAAAATGCATAAAAATAAATAAATACATAGGTAAATAAATTTTGTTCAATCTAAAAACTCAGTAGAGTCTGTTTTGGAGTACAGTGGTATCCTGGTCTGGTGCGGCCTGAGGGATGTAATTGCGTAATTTCACAACAGTGACTTAACTCCAGTTATATGATTGTAATCAAATGATTATTTCACTGCTTCCTCTCCTCTGTCTATGTCACTTTACCCTTTTATTTTCTACCACCTCATGACATAACAAGAGACACTTACCAGATAAAACTTATGGTTGTTCCTTTAGCGGTCTTCAGAATTCTGAGCTACATGCACTCTTCTCCTTTATGAATGACCAACTTTCACTTACTCTAATATACAAATAGAAAAGTGAAATAAAACAAACAAAATCAATGAATAAAATGCAACCTGATATAACCCACTACTGTGGCTCTATTCTTGTCATATATAAACTAGACTATATTTAAATTTTTCAAACTGTGCGGCTGCTACTCCACATGAATCAATGCTGGACAAAATCGCGCAATCTGCTGTTCTTCACGTAAGTTGATTAAACATACAATACATGCATTCTGAATCTTAGAAAACAGATTGACATGAATCTTGCTGCCTTAATATCAGAAAGATGCTTTCTGTTGTGAAATTGGATCTTAATATCTTTGAATTTAAGTTCTCTTATCCATTAGAACTCTAATTTTTCTGCTGTAGTTACAAATGTTCCAAATAATCCCTTGGTACACTTTCTTCCCGGAATCACCAGAGATTGACAACTGTTAGGCTTTTTCTCTGGACCTAATGGCAGCATCTACTGACATTGCTCTGGGAAAAGTGCAATCCTCTGCCTGCTTGGGTTTAGTGTCATTTAAGATAAGCAATCTTCGGCACTGCACAACTTTCACTGACACCTGAAATGGCATTCCCACATGTAAACTTATATCCAGTGAGACTCAGCTATGATCTCCCTCACTCATTTGTGATCACTATTGTAATAACTAAGTAATATAGTGAAATTATGTCTGTTTAGCCTCTGATTGCTTTGCAGCAAATATGGACAGGACTTTGAGAAAGGCTAATTTTATCTTTTATTTTCAATCGTGTATTTTTTCTGATGATGAAGAACTGATTAAAATAAATACATGATAATGTGTCTCAACACATCTATAAGAATTTTATCCTACATTACTTAACCTAATCCATTCATATGAGACTGCCAAAAATCTGAAAATAAATATGCAGTTTGGTCATACATAGATTTTAAATACTTCAAAAATAAGCATGTTCTGTTAAGAAGAAATTGCTCTTAAATATACTCAGCAAACTTAAAATGTGTTCAACCTTCTCAGAGTTGTCTGTTATGAAAGAAAACAACAATTGGGCAGCAAGCAGTTAAGATAAGGAATAAGGAAACTGTCATTTTATCAAACAGGCAGCTCTTACTAAAATCTAAGCACAAGTAGTAACAAGTTTTACAAAACTACGTATCGGTTGGACTAAAGGAGCCAGGGGATACCAGCAACAGCTTTAGAATATGAGAAAATAAAGGGAAAATATCTCAATGTAAGTTACAGGAGAAAGCTCTCATCATCCTCAGGGTCTGCAGGTGATCTCACAAGACACTAGAACTCTTCCTGACATTTGCATGAGGCTATCCATCAGGCCATTAGACAAATGGACACGGTCATCAGCCGCTAGTGATAGGGCAACCTATGAGGCTGAAAAAGGTAACTACAGAGCATGATTCATATGTCCCTGACATACTCCAGGGGAAACGCTGAGTGAAAAGTTTTGAACAAGAGCCCAAGTAAGCTCATACCTCTAAAAAGGTCTGCACAAATTTCACATGATTGCAGTTTACAAGGGTCTTAAGTTAGGTGCTGTGAGCTCTCATGTATTATCATAAAGGGTAGACATGCCTTGGATTTCAGAAGGCTTTTGTATTTGCAGCTTAAAACATTTTGACTTTATATGGGACTTTGCAACTAACCTTGCATTGGCAGGAACACATACTGAAGAGCTCCCCTATGACATGAGATTAACTGAGAAATTTCCTTGTATATGGTTTCCCCAGTAGAAAGGAAAGATAACAAACAAAATTAGAGATCCGAATTAAATGAAGACAGGTCTTAGATTATCTCAAATCTAAATATTAGAACAATCAAAATTCCATCACAAGATTCGATTGTTGATGATTCAACTATAAATTAATATTTAAAGAAGATATCATAAATGTAACATCTCCTTGAAATCTTCAGGAGTTTCTCTAACAATTTCAGAATTATTGTCAATCAACACTATCCAAGATGCTTTTTTATATACAAGTTGAAAAATTCCTACATGGTAAGGTTCAGAGAATGACAAAGTAGATGCTAATCTCTCAGGGCCACAAATTCTCTTGCTCAGAAATTTCATGGCACTTAACAGGAAATTCATTATATAGCTGAGAAGCCCTACCTACAGTTATCTTTCCAATTGTACTGTTCACTGTATTTCACTTGGGGCAAAATTATTTTTACATTACCATAGTCAACTTTGAGACATTACGTTCTGAAAATGACCCCAGAAATAACAAGAAACCAGAAATATTAGATAATTTAACAAATGAGTCGATGTGAAATTTTGTAGTCTTTCAAATGTAAGGATGGTTAAATTTCTTCTGGTTTAATTTGGTTTTAGAACTGATGAAAAATTCTGGTCATATCATTTTCTAAATATTAATCTATGCCAGAATATTAAATTCTGTGAATTTTTGGCATTTATATGCTCATTTGCATTCTATATACTCTCAAGTAGTGCAGAAAATGATCATATAACAAAAATTATTTTAAGAAGGACATTCCAAAGAGAAGAGAGGAGTACTACTGACCTGCTGTTTCAGCAATGCAGCCTAGTAACTCGGATGGCCATGCCCATCACAGAGAGACAGAGAGAGAGAGAGAGAGAGAGAGAGAGAGAGAGAGAGAGAGAGAGAGAGAGAGAGAGAGAGAGAGAGAGCACTAAGGAGAGAGAAATTACCTGGCTGGGTATAGCACACTTACTTGTTCCAGTGTATTTTTGTGCAGGCAATCATTGTTACAAAAAAATTAATTTAATTGCTCTTAACTTCAGAAACCCCTGAACTAAATCTCTGGGTGAATAATTTTCTTTCAGGGCCATGTTTTCTTATGAAGGCAGAAGTTTACTTACCTGGATAAATAGCTAATCTATCCAGACAATTATTTACTTATCAAAACTACATTTCAGAATGTGTTGAGTTTCTGTCAATTTTGTTAAAATATTTTTTTAAATAAAAGCTATATAAAATGCATTGTACTCTATTTTAAAACATCAGCTGTGTAAGTTGATTCAAGAATTCTTTGAAGTTTTGTCTACTATTTTTCACTAAAATGTTTCTGAGTACAAGTTTTATCAGGATGATGGCATTTTCATCAATCTTGGATGATAGATTACATTGAGAGTCAATGTGATTTTCAAAATAAAGCTCCTGAGAAAACTTGTCCCAATATTTTTATTAAACTTCAGCTTTTGATGAAATGTAAAATTTCTCAATAAATTCACTACAAAAAACGGGTAACTTGATAAGGCTTCCATTTTCACTGGACGAGGAGAAAGATTCTTTCTTCTTCAGTAATTTTTGTGTATCTCCTTCAATTCTCATATCTTGCCAGAAGGAGTTTAAGTTAGTAGTGAGCAATGAGAAAGTAAAAGCTAATAAATAAGTTCTCAGTTCAGCTCAGCTCCTTGAGTGGCATCGCTGTGGATCTCCACGACTTGACTGGGCTCTCCATCTGGCTTCTCTGCTCTCAGTCACTGCTGTTCAATAGGCCCTCTTCATGCAGACTGTGCTCTATGATCCTCCCACTTTATCCAAGCAAGTACTGTGCAGCAAGATTTCTTTTAAGAAGAGCACAGGTAATTATATAGCTAATACTAGAGTTGCACACACATATGTATATTTACAGTTGATGCAAGAAATATATATTTACAGTTGTTACAAGAAATTATAGCTATTTATCAAGTCAGCAACAAGCTCCCTCAATCCCAAGCCTATTTGTTATCTTTTCTACTCTCTACCCACTATGCTGCCAAAGAAATGTAGGCACAGAAAGGGTAATGGTACACACCAAAACTATTCTTAGGTGAGCTCATAATGGCAGGACATGAAGTTTCAATTTTGAGTGATGTCCTAAAAAATTGTCTCCTTGGTGTAGGGTCAGAATTCACCATCATAATTTCCTGTATGTGATCACTGATTAGTGGTTTGGAAGGACTTCTGTAGGATGGTAATAATTTTCCCCGTGGATATATCTTCAAAACTCCATAGTTTAGAGCATCATCTTGATCCTTTTTATAACCTTGATGTAAGTGACAGTTTTAAAAAGTTTTGGGGAAAAAATCGTGAGCAGTTTGCTTGGAAATTTTCATCTTGGCCTCTCTCCTGACTCACTTTAGAAGCTGACATCTATTCTAGCACAAATATTGAGAGGAAATTTACAAATTAACATCATGTCATAAGTGGTTCAAAATGGTACTTCAGAAAGAGAAGGGGAGAGAAAGCTTAGTGTCACTTATTAAGTAAAAATTAAATGAAGGAAGAATGTTTTCCTTCTGCAATTGATATCATTATAGTTTATGGAAGAAAAAAGACTGAGGAAAGAAAAACAATATTAGTTGATTAATTGTAGACACATGAGGAATTTTATACATTAAAAATTATTTTTCATGAAACTTACAGTAATTATATATCAAACTCCAAATGCATGATACATATTTCTAATGAGAAAGATATTTGAATGCAAACAAGGCAAATTCTGAATAAGTATTTTCAGTTTCCTGTTAGTATTTTATATTTTTAACTAGATTATCACCTCAATTCTCACAAATTCTACCAACTAAAGACTGGGTACTTATGCATACTTCATATAAAAAATTCTAAGTGTCTTTTGAAGTGTGCCAATCCAAATCTAGAATTAGAAATGCATATTTGGGTGTCACACTCTGTACTCTTTGGTCCTGTCACTAAACTTTAATGTCCTCAGATATTAGAAAGAGGGTTTTTTTTCCCTAACCTTATTTTTAGTCTCTGAAAGTCTAAATATGCTGAACTAACAACATTTGCTAAGGTTGGCATTTTAAAATGCCGTCAAATAGTCACAGTGTAAATGATCTTTCACAGCTTAAGAAAATGCACACACAGAGGAGATTTGTTTTTGACCAATTAGCAAGCTCAGATATCTCACAAAACACAGGATCCCTTCAAGGCAGAGCACACCTAGTTATGATGCCTCCGTAGTAACAGGAAATGCGGCTCTTCTGCTTTTTTCCTGTATATATGAATCTTGATAGACGCACATATTCAAAGTCATTTTTATAAAGTGAATTGCTAGCATTGTTTTCCCTGTTAGTCTGATATACATCTGTGGTTGAAATGTTGATGAATAAACACTGACTGACTTCTCAGAACTCTGAGAGAGCTGTAGAAATACAATGTAGTTCAGATAATGTAACATTGAGCAATCTATGTGAGAATAGTCGTCATGCTTTGTAATATTCTTTAAATTTTATGGATAAAAATTTTAAATTTAATTTCACATATCTCAATTTAATACCAGTAATATGTCTAATAAAATGCTTTCTTAAATTCTCTATAGATTTTTAAAAGTGATTTATTTATTTTTCTTACAACTGTGTTTGTACTGCCATGTGCTTTTCTTTCAATTTTACTACTGATTGCTTATGTTTGAATCTTTTTTCTAAGTGGGTTCCTTGAGAGGGTGATAAATATTTAAAGAAAAAGAAGGAAAGAATGAAGAGGAAAGAATAGGTGCAATGACAGGAACTGAAGGAAAAAAATACTATGAAATTTTTTGCAAAGTGTTTTCTGACATGACAGCTGAGATGAAAATAACCACTAAATATTATTTTGCTAAAATGTCCTCTAAGGAATAGTAAAAGTACAGCAACGTCAAATTGAATGGTCACTTACTTTGTTATGCCCGGTTGAGCGCCCAACTTATGGAAGACTTAAATCACCATGCTAACTCCAGCATCATAATGGTTTCCATATGACATGAATTCTCCCTTCCTCATAGACAGCAAGTTTGACCATGTGATTTACTTTGACCAAAGAAAGGTAAGAACAATGGATATATGGTGCTTGGGGAAATATACTTTGTGTGTGTCTTTAAGATAAATTAAATACTACCAAAAGCTTAATAATACTTAGCTTTATAAATTACATATGAATTAAGGCACTTACTTAAATGTTTTATTTGGAAAGAAATGACCCAAAAAAATTCTAAGGTAGGCGTGGTAGTTGTAACTCTTAGGTTAAATTTAATTACTTTCTTTAAAATCCCAATGATTTTGTAGATTTAAAAAATGAATATTCACATAGAATCACAAGATTATTGAAAATTTTAGACAATGAACAAAGGAAAGCCATTACACTTCAGATCTGAAACGTATCACAAAGCCGTAGTACTTAAAAGGTATGTCGTTTCCATTAGTATGAACCTATAGATAAATGGAATAGAACAAAGGGGCTGGAAATACAATCTTCAGCATTATAATATGACTTTATAGTTTCTTCAACATATGTTTTTGAAAAATTAAAAAGCTACATAAGATTTTCATTGGTCCTTTGCTTTACATGTTAGTTACAAATTAACTCAAAATAAACTTAAATAGAAGACCTGAAATCCTAGGGACACTAGCAGAAATGGAGGACAAATTTGTTTTTTATACATTTGCATTGACAATGAAAGTGTGGCTCATGAGTTAAGAGAGTGTTATCCACAAGGAGAAACCTTCAAGACAGAAACATTCCTCTGGACGGCACATAGGATGAAACCTGCAGCCATGGGCAAGAACAGAAGAACAGGGAGTGAGGAAGAGGCTAGAAATGGGGTCGGGCTCCCCAACCCACCTAGACACAACCAGAAGGGTGCTTCAATGATCTCTTGAGATGATCAAGGTGACAACCAAAATTAGTATTACAGAAGTATTTATACAAAGGGTCAGTGTCACTAATTGCTAGCAAAATGAAAGTAAAATCATAGTTCAATATCAACTCATGCCTGGTTAGTGGCCATTATCTAAAGATGGAAGATTATAAAAGTGACAAGTTGTGAGCATATAAACTAATACAAATGTTATGGAGAGCATTATTAAGTTTTTCAAAAAATTTGAAAGTGTTTTACTCATTCAAAGCAAGGCATTTCAATTTTTTTTTTTTTTTTTTTAGGGTGGAGCCGGGGCTTGAACTCAGGCCCTTGCGCTTGCCAGGGAAGCGCTTATTCAACTGAGCCATCTCCCCAGCCCCTTCCCTTGTAGACATTCTAAAAAGTGCATTTCTATAGTTCAA
>NW_004524778.1:2376809-2378336 GCF_000260255.1 Octodon degus
TCTACTTCAATCTGGTAAAAACCATTTATGAAAACCCAATGGCTAACATAATTCTAAATGGGGAAAAATGGAAATATTTTACTCTTAGATCTGGTACAAGACAAGGATGTCCTCTATCACCACTCCTATTCAATACAGTGCTGGAATCATTAGCTACAGCTATTAGACAAGAAAAAGAAATAAAAGGAATAAAAATCAGCAAAGAAGAAGTTAAATTATGTCTATTTGCAGATGACATGATACTTTACTAGGAAGACCCAAAAAACTCTACCAAGATGCTACTAGAATTAATACACAAATCCAGTAGCACAGCAGGTTATAAAGTCAATACCCAAAAGCTAATAGCATTCCTCTACACAGACAAAAAACACACTGAGAGGGAAATTATACAAACAACACCTTTTACAATAGCACGTAGGAAAATTAAATACCTTGGAATTAATTTAACGCAGTCAAAGATCTTTTGAAGGAAAATTACAGTACTCTGAAAAAAGAGATTGTAGAGGATTTCAGAAAATGGAAAGATATTCCATGCTTCTGGATAGGAAGCACCAACATTGTGAAGATGGCCATACTCCCAGAATTGCTCTACCAATTTAATGCAATCTCTATCAGACTACCACTGACACATCTCACAGACATAGAGAAATCATTCTTAAAATTTATCTGGAACCAGAAAGCACCTAGAATAGCAAAGGCAATCCTGGGCAATAAAGACAAGGCAGGAGGCATTATAATTCCTGACATGAAATTATACTACAAGGCTACTGTGCTAAAATCAACATGGTACTGGCAACAAAATAGACCTGAAGATCAATGGAATAGATTAGAAGATGCTGAAGCCCCTACGAACACACTCAGCCACCTTATCTTTGACAAAGGGTCCAAACATATTCACTCGACGAAATATAGCCTCTTTAACAAATGGTGCTGGAAAAACTGGCTTTCTACATGCCAAAAATTCAAGCTTGACCCAGGTCTATCACCATGCACTAAACTAAAGTCAAAATGGATGAAAGATCTAAACATTAAGGCAGAGACACTAAATCTCCTGGAAAAGAAAGTAGGAGGAACTCTTGAAGACATAGGGGTAGGCAAAGAATTCATGGACAGAAATCAAACAGCATGGGAGACAGTTGAAAGAATTAAAAACTGGGAATTGCTTTTACTGAGAATTTTTTTCACGTCAAAAGAAATTACCAACAAAGTGAAAAGGCAACCCACAAATTTGGAAGAAAACAGTCAAGTAAGTACACAGACAAAGGTCTGATTTCCAGAATTTATAAAGAACTAAAAAGCACTAGGACCCCAAAATTTGAAGACCCAGTCCAGAAATGGGCATCCAAGATGAATGCACACTGCTCAGAAGAAGAAATTAAAGAAGTGAATAAATATATGAAAAACTGCTCCACATCACTTGCCAGCCACCAAATGCAAATTAAAACAACATTGAGATATCATCTCACCCCAGAAAGAATGGCTGTCATACCGAAATCACCCACAACAAATGTTGGAGAAGCTGTGGGG
>NW_004524778.1:2378868-2379411 GCF_000260255.1 Octodon degus
GGAGACTCCTTAGAAAAGTTGGACTGGAAATCCCCTTTAAACCAGCTATTCCTCTACTGGGAATTTTCTCAGAGGATCTGAAAACATCATATCATTGTGATATATGTGTGCCTGCGTTTATAGCAGCACAATTTGTGATAGCCAAATCTTGGAAACAGCCAAGATGTCTATTACCTGAGGAATGGTTGAAAAAGATGTGGTACTTTTACACAATGGAGTATTATTCATCTATTAAGAATGATAAACTCAAAGCCTTTATATTGAATTGGATGCCACTTGAACATATACTCATATGTGAAATAAACCAGACACACATGTGTAAGTATCGTATAGTTTCCCTAGTATAAGAATTCAAATGAAGAAATACAAACAAAAAGGTATCGTACAAGTAAAAGGAAAGAAGGATCCCAAGGACTAACTAATCAAGAGAGGGAAAGGAAGAGTTAGTAAACATGAATAAGTCAAGTTATACAGTTATATGTAGAAGATGGGCAAGGCAATGATCCTGAGAATCTCCAGAAGATTTTTGAATCTAGCAGTTAA
>NW_004524778.1:2379906-2385389 GCF_000260255.1 Octodon degus
AATAAGCTTGTCTTCTGGATGGTTAACAACCTAAGTTTGCAGACCAAAATTAGAGAAAAAGGAGGGCTACAAGGAAAGCCAAAATTTTGGCCCTAGCCTTCTAAGGTCAATTAAGTCTCAGGTCATATGAGAACTTGTACTGTAACGTCATGTAACTCAGTAGTGCCCCAAGTTTTCTGATCAAGGTGATTATGGGGCCAAAGTGCAAGTGATCGATGATGTAGAGTGTGCCTAAGGAGAGTCAGATGGAGAGAAAACATTCTCTCAAGCTTTCACAGAGAACACATTGGCCAAACAATGGCCGTGACTCATCCATATGACTGACACTGACAAAGGTTCTACAATCTGAGGTACAGGATCTTAAGATAAATTCTGAAGGAATTTCACTGACCTTATTAGACCCAAAAGCTACAACTCTTGTTCCTTAGGTCCTGCTTTATCTTGGTCTTAACCATCCAGCAGAAAAGTATAAAAACGTAATATAAGTATCAAAGCCATGCTGTTATGTTGAGGTGCAGGGGACTCAGGTCAACAATTTCTAACATTGCCAGTCAAGCAGAAGACCCAATACAATTATGGGCTACTGGACTATTTTAGAATATTTTGCTGAGTTTACACATCTATAATATTCAAATAATGGAACTTAACACCAATAGGGGTATGCAGATGAATGTCCATTTTGTATCTGTGTTTTCAAATGTCTAGGATCGATATACAGTTACATTCTCCTAATGAATAGAGGGATTTTTTTCTAATGGTGTTGGCATGTAGGTTATCATGTCTGCATCTTGTACAGCAATTAAACACTAGGAACAATGTATAGAATGTGTTAATTATTGCAACTGCCCTAACAGTTTGGTTTGAAACTGTCTCATTGCTGTTTGTTTCTCAATAAATTTATGGAAAAAAATAAAAAATATATAAATAAATTTTTAAAAAAATTAGAGCTGCAAGAAGACAAGAAACTCTAAAAAAATCTATTGCTTTATTTTCAATATTTCAGCAGTGCATGGCTCATAGCAGACATCTAATGATGAATATATCAATATTTAATTAATTTATTCAAGGATTATTCTTGAATACATAGGTCAGTATTAGAATAGAATAAAGACAAGTGACCTACAATTAGAAATGCATTTGTAAACTTTCAGAACCGAACTCCAGAGAAGACAGTAAAACTCATTCGGAATGAAGTAATGAGTGAAAACCAGAAACGAGAGAATTTGCTTTTATTTAAAGAAGGCTATTTGGACTAATTTCTAATGTCTTGATAGAAATAAAATGGTTGTAATGACAATTTGAAAATGTTTCAATATTTCTAGAAAAATTTAAACGTATATAAGGAGAATGTATCAGTACAGCTTAAAAGAATATAAAAGGCAGATCCTTATATTGAAAAAATAGATATTAGAATGTCATTTATTTCCTGGACTATCAAGTGTAGAAAAGAAAAACAGGTCATTCTGGAATATGGTCAGTTTCATCATGAACTTTTTTGATCATTGATTTATTGATTGATTGATTTTGGTACAGGGTCTTGCTACTCTTCTCAGACTCATAAGGATCCTCCTGTCTCAGGCTCCCCAGGGCTGCACTTCCAGGCGCGTGCCACCACGCCCAGTCTTGGTGGGGGGCATAGTATATGATCCTATAGGTTGCTTGCCTGGAAGACACTTAGACTGCCAAGCTACCTCCGCAGCCTGAATGGTCAGTTTTAACAGCTACTATGATCTGCCAACCTAATCATTCTGTGTGATACGTGTTATCCATCTCAGGTACACTGTGGTTGTACTTTCACCTAAAGAGACACTTTAAAAACGAACCCATTCACTGAAAAAAAAAATCAATGAAATTTAGTTTTTGGTGAATGTTCTCTTTCTAAGGCCCACATTTCATGTTACATCCTCAGGGAATCTGCAATTAGCGTTAGTTATTTGCAATATGCCACACCTATGTTCAAAAACACGTGTTTTCCATTGTAGAAAGCTGAAAACATACGGGTGAATTTAAAATTTTAAAATATCGCTGTAGGAACTCCAAAAATAAGACAATGAGACTGGTCCTTCGTCAGGTGGTGAGATGTTTACTGTGTACTGTAACCTATATGTGTTGTTCTCAAACTCTGAGAACTTCATCATTTCTTTAATTCTTTGAATTTTTCTGAGTTGACTATTTCTTTGCCCAATAATCCTTAAAATAGAAGTAGTTTTCAAACCTGATTCCTGCTTCAAATGTTCACCGAGTTTTAGGTACTGTTTATTTATGTCCCTCTAATCTTTCTACTTTCAAATTCTAACCCTGTATTTAAAAGTTGAAAATTTAGGGAATAATTACATGATGATTATGTTCCTCTTGAATAACAGTAACGATTTTATAAATAATAGTGCATAGTAAAATTTCCATTTTTATATGGAGTTTGACCTACGCTCATCTCTTGTGGCAGACCAGACTGGTTATCACACTGACTAAGAGTCGTCTTACTCTTTTATGGAACTCAGATGCTTTTAAAATTTTACACCTCTTCGAAACTCACCCTTTTACTTATTAATTTTTATTAAGATTTAAGTACTACAGTTATAACTATACTTTGCTACAAAACTTTTATTTTGCTATTTGCTTCTTATTTTTCCATGCAATTCTTTCTCTATCTTATTTTAATTCAATAAATTAGGATCATCCAACATTCAATGAAAGAATATGTGAGTTTTCATTTTACTAAACTATTTAATCAAATTGAAATGCCTTCTGGAGTCCTATCCAGAAATTAAAGCTTTACTGTGATTTAAATGCATTCAGATTATTTTTAAAAAATGAATATGGCCACTGCATCATTGTTTTAGTCTTTGGAAATCAACCGAGGGTAAATTAGCCTCTGTCATTTAACTGATTGTCAGGGTTACTTTTAAATATATGACATAAATAGGTACGATTTCTATGTATTAATCAAAAACTTTTAAAATGCTTACAGATACGAAATGCTACTTTGACTTAATCATTACACATTATGTAAAGATTTCAAATTGTCCCATAGTACTCTATAAACACACACAGTTGAAATTATAAAACAAATAAATTTATAGAATACAAAAAGACAGGATTGGATTCTGCTCCCAACAATACAAATTTTAGATCTTATACTCTTGCAATATTAATTTCCATGCATGCCTGTAGAAGAGCCAGTTCTTCCCTGAATTTCCCTCATTGCTGTAATGTATTTTCTTATAGTATATTAGTGACCACAAGGAAAATGAACACACATGTTTTAAATACTTTCAGATAACATCACTTTTTCTTTGATATAACAGGATTCTCTAGAAATTATGATGAATGTCCCTAAATGTCTGGTCCCACAAGAAATTCTTGCCCTATATCATTAGCAGGAACAATATGAAAAGTATTTTTAGGACAAGGAGTTAGCTCAGCACTATAAATGCCTGTCTGGGAAGCACAAGGTCCTGAGTTTCATCCCCAGTACACAAAAACAAAAAACAAAACAGAAAGAAATAATAAAATAAAAAACCAACCCCCTTTTTTTCTTTTCTTTTTGTTCAGGATCTCACTATGCACTCAGATCATGGTGATCCTCCTGTTTTCAGTCTCCCCAGTGTTGGTATTGCAGGCACGTGTCACCATGCTCGGAATTGGTTACGGATTCAGTGCACCAGAGGGTGGAGCCAGTGTGGCATGAGGTGCCAGGGATCGAACTCCAGCCTTTGCACTTGTCTAAGCAGGAGCTTAGACCACTGAGCTATCTCGCCAGCTCTAAAAACACTAGAAATAAAAAAAATAAGTTTATCAGTTTATTTCTTCAGAAAAATAATAAATACATACTGTAAGGAAAATTCTAAATCTATGTCTTTCATTCAAGAGTTCAATTGGGGAACTCACTAAATAAATGAAGATAAAGCACTTGCCTGGCAAGTGCAAGGGCCTGAGTTCAATCCCTGGTTCTGCCAAACACACAAAAAAAGAAAAAAGAAAAAGAAACATGACATTAAGACACAGAAGGAAATGAATACTATTTCTAAGATAATTTAAAATATATTAATTGATGAGGGATCAATAATTCCTTGAAATAATCTCATTAAGGAAGGGTAAATGATTTATACTTTCCCTTGCTTTGCTGATATTCTAGCTCAATATTAATTTGCTTATTATATATTTGTCTAAAAGTATTCACAGTTAAGCATGTAAATTTAATGCTTATAGCATTTATGCATTTTAAATAAAGAATAAATCTGGTATGAACATGTCAAGATATTCTCAGTTTTTCAAATAAGATGGAATTAAATACCAGCAACTGTCAATTATATTCACCTATTAGAAACCTACCAAGGCTAATATATTTTAGCCACCAAGGTCCCTGTGTTGTTCAGTAAATCAAATAAAACTAATGGATTTTAATAGTTGCTTGAATTATTTTTTTTAAAAAAACTATGTTTTAAACTATATTCTTATTTAATATCTTGCAATATTTATTTATTGTAATTGTCATTTTGAATACTTTACAAAAACATATTCTTAACACTATTTAAAATTATTTTTTCTGTATATTATAATATAAGTTCCATAATAGTCAGGCACCAGAGAGAGAATAAGATTTTAATCTAAAATCTACTTGCAATGGTTGACCTCCCTTAGTTCCTGACTATAACTTCTATCAATGGTTTAACAAGAAAATTCTTTGAAGTTAGTGCATCAGACATTAGTAGACAGAAATATTGCATTCAATGTGTACCCATGTTCAGGTATTAGGATGAAGCTTGTTTACTAGCAATGATTTAGGATTTGCGATAGTCTAGATATTACTAGGATTTACTCAGAAAATCTTATCTGCATTTTCTAGCCCCCTGTGAGGACAACAGTGATAAGTACTGCTAGGTAGAAAATGTCTTAGTGCTTTAATGCATGTGATAAAAAATGTCTCATTGGGAGTAGAGCTTTAGTAGGGGGTTTAATAAAAATCACGGCATGGGATTTTCTTCTGGAATCCGCGATTTTCTCACTAGGGCGGCTTACACTCTTTGTGCTATTAGAGATATTGGAAAATTCACATTCAGTGGCAGCATCATATTCATAGGAAAATGTTGGTATTTTTATGTTGAAAGTTAAAATTTTTTTCTTGGAATAGTAAGCTCTATAAAAGGTGATGGTGCATAAGATAGAAAACAAAACCTCCCAATTTAAAAAATAGGAGTTACTTTCCAACCTTATTCTTTGTGGAAAAGCTATTTACTTATGGCAGCAAAGGTGTGTTGATTTATATTCACACACCAAATAAAACCTATATGGTCATGCCTGAATGGAGAATGAGACAGGATAACAGGAAAATGGAGGAAAATCAGCAAATCCATATATTAAATTGTCACACAATTTCCTAAGAACTTTTAGAAAGAAAACATTTGGGGAAAATTTAAAGTAATGCAATGCTCACTAAATTCTTAAATGTCTAGGGCTGGAGAGATGGCTCAGTGGTCTAAAGC
>NW_004524778.1:2385489-2393977 GCF_000260255.1 Octodon degus
TTTTAATTTTTTTTTTTTTTTTTTTAGCTCAGTCCTCATAACATTGCTTGCAACATTTATATTTATGTAGAACCACCACGGCAAAAGGTCCATACCGGCTGTGAAGGTTGAAGTAATTAACATGATGAGGAGGTGGCCACACCTGAACATAGCAGATAATGTGAAAAGCATAATCACAAAATGATTTGGTCTTCTTAAAGCATCTATAAAAAATAATCTGGCATCCATTCAAGTCTCAGCCTGACCCAAGCTGTGCCACAAACTGTGGCTGAAGTTTGGTCACTAAAACAAATCACCAGGGTTCATAAAATCCTCAGTGAAAAGCAGCTTGAGTGGAGCTTGCTATTTGTAAATAATATGGTCTCTAACATTTCTTTTTAGTTATTGTTACAAAACATAAACTAAATTTTTAGCTTTACAATAATTAACATTTTATTTCTTAGGCTAACCATTTAAAGAATTCTCCTGGCTCAAATATTCTTTCATTAATTTCCTTTTTTTTTTTTAAAAGAAATTTACTATGCAATTTATGGAAGCCACAGGAAACAAGACTAGGAAAAATACCTGCTCATTTTTCCTAGTTATCTCTTCTAAGCATTATAGAAGTCAAATATAAACTTCAAATAAGCATCGTTTAAGTCACTCCATACATAAAAATGAAGAAATAAAATAAGAATATATTAACTATAATGACTAGTAGTATTATTTTGATAGAGAATAGTGATTGGCTCAATTAAACTTTCCTTTCTCTTAATCAAGTAATCAAATACAACTGACAAACTTAGGTAAAAATTCCTTGCCTGATGAAAGTTCTCAAGTTCCATCTCAAAATTATGCAATAGCTTGGGAAATTCCCTTCATTATGCTTCTTAAGAATTTGAAATGTAATGCACACCACCAGGTATTTACATTAAAATTTGAATGGTTTATGGCATCATTATACAGGGCAAAGATATTAGTAATGCCATATTCTCATGACTGACATTACGTAAAATTTAAATTAGATAATTTTGATATGATCTCATAACTAAACTTATATTTTCTAATTTTCTGCATCTTGGCAGTGCATACCTTTGTATTAGAGGACCTGAGAAGATTCAGAAGTGAATAACGTAATGCAAACATTTGACAAGTTGTTTATCTTAGAGGATTCCTATACAAGTTCAATAGAATAAATATACTGATGAAAAATGATATATTTACAACAGCATAGTAGTTTTTGTGATTTAAACACTTCCAATAAAATGGTAGATGAAGGATTGTGTAATGATCACATTTTTAAGTCGTTATTAAAAATTATACACTTACTAATGAATTGTATCATGTGCTGAGGTTTGAAATGTGGATTGAATTTAAAGTAAAGAACATGGTAAGTGTTTAAAAATACTAGAAGGGCCAGCGAGATAGTTCAGCTGACTAAGCACCTACTTATGCATGCTCAGGGACTGGATTCGATCCCGAGCATGAAATGCTGTGTAGGTTCCAGCCCAAGGTGTGCTGAGATGGCCTCTGAGAGCTGGCATGGTGGTGCACACTTGTAATCCCAGAGCTGGGGAGTCTAAATACAGGAGGATCACTATGAGTTTGAGATGCATAGTGAGACCCTGTACCAAATATATTTTTAAAAAAATCCACACTAGAGTCACTCATTGAATGAAATCATTTCCTGCAAAAGAATTTTGTGAAGATGTATAAAAATGTTTTTTCTTTACTAAGTATTTACACTTAATCCAAATGATAAGAAAACTCAAAGCTTAAATATTGTATGTTTTTTCTTATGTGAACATATATTTTTTTCATATATATATATGTATTTATATGCATATATATGCTTTCATATATATATATATGTAGAATAATAGGAAAAAAGAGAAATAAAATATTTTAATCTAGCACTGATAGTGTATCTAAAATTGAAGCTTGATTTATTACTGTTTTAATGTTTTGTATGTTTTATGGCACAATTTTCAACCTGCATATATGATAATTTTATTTGTATGATTATATAAGGTTAACTTATGAATCTGATACTGGAAAAATTAAAGATGGTGTGGTTGAAGGGAAAATAGACTTGATATGTGCTAACATACGTACTAATTCTGTACAGTGAATGAAGCATTGGGTACAGCAAATATATACTAATAAAAGTCTAAAATATTAAGTATAAAGACATACATAAACATTTTAAATCCTCTATTAAACATACTTTACTTTGAACACAATATGGTAGGGAGAAGAAAATTCAGATGTTAATGTATATAGACCTGACTCTTTCCAGAAATGTAAAATCAAAATGAGGATAAGCTTGTAATGAATGAATAAATTAGTGAACAATACCCAATAATCCTACACACGGTATGGCTAGAAGATAGAGAAGAAAGGGAGGTTATAGAGAGCTCTGCGACAGTCCAATAGAGGGTCTAGAAATCATCAAAAGTCTATGTAGAAAAGCAATTTGAGGTGAGCAACAGGGTTAGAGCTGGGACACTGAGAGGCTTCGGTGCACGTGAGTGCCTCAGGAGGTGGGAAAGGGCGCGTGGCGGTAATGAGAAGTGCGAGGTTCAGAGTGCAGCGGGAGCTGTCAGGGTTGGCTATTCACCAAGTAGTCACCATATTATGTGCTGGGGGGTGCTCTTGTGCTGAAGACTGAGTCATCAAAAGAAGTAGCCCTCATTCTTATCCACTCCATTATTAAATAGGTATGGTAGGAGTACATGGAAGACAATGTTTTTAACTAAAAAATAATTCAAAAGTAGGAAACACTGATTCGTGAAATAAAATAAGGTGTATAATAGAGATTATCTGGGAGACCAGTATTGATTTATAAGGCAGGCAGCAGCTCTCTGTTTCAGTGGAAGCACACAGTGCGTGGGTGATTTTGTGTGTGTGTGTGTGTGTGTGTGTGTGTGTGTGTGTGCGTGTGTGTGTGCATGTGTGTGTGTGTGTGTGGTATAGTCTGTGTCAGCTATGGAATTACAATCTCTTCTTTTGACTTCTCTCAGAAATTATGATTATGCTCCTACATATACATGGACTTGTACAAATGCCTTAATGGAAGAGGCACAATCACATAACTTATAAAAGGAAAATTGAGGAAAAGAAAAAGTAGGTGAATTGTTAAATCCTGCCACTAAGTACCTATGAACCTGTAAGTCACTTATTTTCTGACCTGTATTTGTCACATCCCCGATGTGACAAGAGCAGCTGACTCACAATAGCACTGTGAGAAAAAAAATAACATACATTTGGACATTCTTCAACTAGTGCATAGAAAAATAGAAACAAAAGCACAAAACATTTAAACACTTTTTCATTTTAAAGCCATCACGTGTGTAGATTTTAGTGCAATAAAGAAAACTGAAGATAAATTCATAGTAATTTAAACTTTTTTAACCATTCTGTTGATGAAAGATAGAAATAGCACAAAATGTGATTATAATAGAAAATAATATATAGGAGATCATTTCTACCAGTAGGTTTGAATTCAGATGTTAACTATTGTCAAATATCAGTGCTATCAATAAGTAGAATGTTATATTCGTGTCCACACACATAATCATGATCACTTGACCTTAGAACAAGAAAGTCTCTTACAAATAGGCTCACTCTCCCTTTTCATTGGGAAACCCTGTAGCTGAGAACAGTGGTGAAAATAGGCACCAAAGGCAAATTGTAAAGACGGTATAAAAATAATATCAGTCACCTGCTTTTAAAGGCAGAAATTATTATGATTAATAGATCACCTCCATAAGTAAGAATGTCTTATGAAAGAGTCAGAGATTTTTAACAATGTTTTAATGAACAAATATCAATACCCTTATATCTAATGTGCTCTTTAAGTATGATGACAAAAACCAATGTATGACGTATGGAACTATAGCTGCCAGTGTTGCCAGACGGTCAAATTATGGTTAATACAATGAAAATTAACACTGACGTGTTCATTCCAGTGTGCCTGTTTCAGAATATTTTTATGAGAATACTACATTTATGACTTTTAGGGAGTTGTATCTATTTCTAATAGATGCACATAAATATAGTGTAAAATATTTAGAAAACAAGTATGGAAGTAATAAAGAATCATTATGCAATTAATAATGCTCCCTAACAAAGACTTACCTATACTATTTGTATAATTATATAAATTTATTTGGGAAGGATAGTAGGAAGTTCATGTGTTTTCTATATGAAGTTCAGTGTTAAAAAATAGCTGTATAAACTATTAAGGGTTCTTTAGGACTGGTCCTTATTTTCATATAAATGTAAAAACTATCATAAAATTCTGTGTTACTTGGGCAATAAGAAAACTAACTCAGTTTTGTAGGATCAGGGTTATCTGATTCTCCTATACCTTTCACCACCACAAAAAAAATGCATAAATGCATAAATAATAAATAAAATGAATCTGCAGACTCTTCAGAAAATGCCTGAGTTCAGAAAGAAAAGCCCATGTCTGGAACAACCAGAATTATCTACACTCAGCTTATTCATTATGTGGGGCTACTGGCTACTGGAAGCAGTTTCTTACTATTTGTATTCATATTTCTATTTTCATATTAATTTTTCCTGCTAGACCAAGAGGTGTAACCAGACACGCACACCTACGCTACACTATGCAAGTGCTGTTTCAGTTGGCAGTTCTTCCAGCTACTGCCTGTTCTTAGAAACGTGTATACACAAACAAAATATTCTACTGTGTTTTCTTATCTGTCAGATCTTTGAAAGAATAGCTTTTCTGTTTACTCCTTTGTATACCTGACTAATATTTTGGAAATGAAGAACACACTTACCTAGTGACAGACGGATTAGTGAAGTTGTTAGGAATTAGTACCTATCTGGGCAGTTACAGAGTATTCCTTATTATATTCTTATGAGGAACATCTGAAATGCAGAAAGTAAGAGTTATGAGAACAAATTCTTTCTGAGCAGTATTTTAAGTGCTCTTAATATTACACCTTTAAGTGAGGCCTGCTGACACTGCTGGTCTTTAACCCTGGCCTGTGGAAGACTGAGGTAAGAATTTCAAGTTCAATTTAGCTTGGGAGATCTAACAATGTTGGAAGTCCCCGTCGCAGAATAAAATACAAATGGCCAGTGATGAAGCTCAGTACAAAGGTCCTTGGTTTAATCTTCAGCAAGGAAAAATAAATAAACAAGTAAATAAAATTTTAAAACTTCAATATCATACTTCCAAATTAAAAGTACTTTAAGTAGTCAATACAACACTTAAAACCTGGTTCATTAATTCATGTATATATGCCTATTACAAATTTTTAGCTAATTCAGTAGAATTGGACAATATTAAGTTTCCTTAAAAGAAAAAAAATTAGGTGATGTGAGACAGGTTATACTATGGACAAGAGAAAATTAAGCATATGGAATTTATCCAAAGTCTATCGAACACAGGATGTTTCATTATTAAGTTAGAAAGAAAACACAGTTCAGTATTATCTAGAAGAGTCAGTAAAACAGTTTGGAGTAGGAATCTCAGAAACAAAATATGAAAAGTTCCTGGGTTCATTGTGATTTGTTATAGTTTAAGGCTTGATTTGCTGCAACAGAATTTAAATCCTTTAAGCAAGGCCACCTCTTTGTGTCTCAGCTTGACAGGTTTTAGTTGTACTACTTACTTTTAAACTCTGTTCTTCTTTGTAGGACTTCAGTTAGAACTAACTCAGTAAAATGACGTAGTAAGAATGTGTGATACTGACACAGTCCTAGCCCAGGCGCAGTGAGTATGTGGGAGAGCTTCCGGCTACCCTGCGCTGGCAGGACCTACTACTGGTGCCAACCTAGGCGCAGCATGGGTGATACTTCTTGCATCCCCTTGGGACGCCCCCCCACCACTCCTCAGCACCTCCCAGCCCTGTCCACTGAGTAGGAATTTCTGCCATGTTCCAGGAACCCCTAGACCCAGGTCCTAGCCCAGGCCCAGAGTGTGTGGGTGACCTTCCCTCTACCCTGTACCAGGGGGACCTACTACTGGTTCCAGCCCAGGCACAGTTTGGGTGAAACCCTTGCCACCCACTTGGGACGCCCTCCATCAATCCGTAGTACAGCCACATACCCCACACACAGAGAAGGAATTTCGGCCGTGTTCCAGGAACCCCCAGATCCATTCTTACCCAGACCCGGTGAGTGTGTGGGAGAGCTGCCTCTCCCCCCTACTCCAGCTTGTCCCCTCCAGGCCCAGCTCAGGCCTGGCATACAGGCCTGCAGTGAAACCCTGGAGCTGCAATCCCTGCAGAGAGTATAGAGGATAGAACCACCCAGCTAGTCCAGGAGCAGAACATCTTGCCAGAGGGGCACAACAGGTTCAAGCTCAAGGGCGGCAGCAGGAAGGAGCTGACAGAGCAGCCAGACCCAAGCCAGGCACAGCTGGATAAAGCCAAACTTTGTAGCGCTGCACTTGAACTTCAGTACATGCTAAGGTTATAACTGCAACAAAGATCTACAACAAATCTCAGAAGACATTGCTAAACAAAATGACTAGAAGGAACAAAATGCAAACTCAGAACCCAAGCCCACCCATAACAAGTGCAGAGGACACTAACACAGAACAAATTGGGAATCTCACAGCTGAAAGCAAGGAATCAAAAGATTCTGAAATAAAGAAACGGTTGCAGAAAGGTATAGAGGAACTCAGATTGGAAATAAAAAAAGAAATCCCTGAATTAACATCTGCAGTAAAGAATCAAATGCAGAAACATATGGAGGAAACCCAATGCCCACCCAGAACAAGTGCAGAGGACACTAGCTCAGCTCAAATGCATGAATGAAGAGTGTCAATAGTAAATAAGCAACAGCAGAAAGTTTTGAGAAACTCAGAGTGCAATTCTTTTCTGAAATAAAAAAGATTTCTCAGAACACATAGCATCTGAAATACAGAAGCAGCTGCAGAAACATAGGCAGGAAACCCAATCTGAAAAAAAACACTGCAGTAAAAAATTTATAACTGCTTCTAAAGAAGACATTGATAAAAAGATAGAGAAGATTAGAAAAATGATACATTCCTTGAATGAGGAATACAGGAAAGAAATAGATCACATGAAGCAGAGTCAAAGAGATATAGAGGAAAGTAAATCCTCAATTACAAGCTTGCAAAACTGTGTAAGTGAAAGTGAGGACAGAGTTTCAGATTTTGAAGATGCTGGTGCAGCTAGTGAAAAGGTAAGAAAAGTTCTCTTAAAAACACCAAATATGCAGGAAAGAATAATCGATTATGGCAAGATGATGCAAAGATGACCAATGTGAGACTAATAGGCATCAATGAGAAAGAAGGAGTGGATACAAATGACATTAAAAAATATGGGCAGAAGTAATAGCAGAAAAATTCCCAAATATGAGGAAACAATTGGACATTCAGGTAACCGAAGCATACAGAACGCCAAGTAACCTCAACCCAATGAAAAACACACCGAACATATAATAGTCTAGATCTCAGAAATTCAGCTCAAGAATAGCATATGGAAGTCGTTAGAGAAAGGCAGATCACATTCAAAGGAAAACCCATCAGAATTATGCCCGACTGGTCTTCACAATCCATGAAGGCAAGTAGAGCATGGAGCAGAGTACTTCAAGTCTTCTATGAAAACAATTTATAGCCCAAATTACTATACCCCGCAAAACTCTCTTTCAAGTTTGATGGAGAAGTAAAATACTTTCATGACAAAAATAAGATAAAGAATTTTGTGATGCCAAAGTCAACCCGACACAATACTGAAAGATGTTCTAGAGAGGAAACAAAATGATCAGAACTAAACAAAGAGATCAGAAGCAACCAACTAAATAGGGCAAGCGATTAAAGACAGGAGAAAAAGGAGTAAATAACAACAGGTAAATAACATGTCAACCTTAATCAATACATCTCAGTTCTAACCATCAATGTAAATGGACTCAATTCACCAATTAAGAGAAATAGACTGGAACAGTGAATTAGGAAACAAAATCCAACAATATGCTGTATAGAAGAAACACATTTAACTCATAAATACATTCATAGGCTGAAAGTCAAAGGATGGAATACAATACTACATGTCCCAGAATCTCAGAAAAAGCAGGGGTAGCAATCCACAGGGGTAGCAATCCTATTCACAGACAGTCTCATCTTCAAACCAACAATGGTCAAGTGAAATGAAGAAGGCCACTATATACTGGTAAGGGGAAAAGTTCAAGAGGAAGAAATAACACTCATAAATATGTATGCACCAAACACGGGAGCACCCAACTATATAAAGCAAATCTTATGGACATGAAAAATCTAATATCCAATACCTTAATTTAAACAGGAGACCATAACACCCCCTTATCTCCAAAAGATAGGTTAACCAGAAGAAACTTCGCAAAGAGATAACATAAGTGAACCAGACTTTGAAACAAATGGACTTGATGGACATATACAGAGTGTTCCACCCAAACACAGCTGAATACACATTTTTCTCAGCTGCACATGGGTCATTTTCTAAAATAGACCACATACTGGTCCATA
>NW_004524778.1:2403753-2409764 GCF_000260255.1 Octodon degus
CTCTCTCTCTCTCTCTCTCTCTCTCTCAAATAAATAAAATAAAAAAAAATTTAAAAAAAAAATTCTTAAATGTCTAACCATATACATACTGATTGATATGTAATTATAGATACATATAAATAATTAATATTTTACATTTAAGCACAATTTAAATTATAAGAGCCAATGAAATCGAAGAAATGATCTGTTCTAATTTAGGACAATCGCAATGTAAGGTCTTACTACAGATTTCAGTTTGCCATTTCTTTTCAAAATTAACTGTTGTGTGTCATAACTATACATAAATTCTGACATAAAGTACATAACTTTGTGAAAATTTGCCAAGTAAACAATCCAAACTTCATCTTTTTAACTGTAATATCATATATCATTTAATTTAGTCTTTCTTCCCCTCACATACACTCTTTTAATATGTTCACCTCCAAAGGACTGGCCAAATAGCTCAGCAACTTGAAGCACCTGCAAACAGACACAGGGGCCAGGGGTTCGATCCCCAGGCCTGTGCCAAGATGACAATTGAGACTGGGCATGGTGTTGTGCGTCTGTAATCCCAGCTCTTGGAAGGCTGTAAACAGGCAGATCACTACAAGTCTGATTTAGTAGTGAGACCCTGAACACTCTGTAGACCCTTCCCTAAAATACAAAGCAAACAAACAAAACAAACAAACAAAAAAATATATGTTTACTTCCTTCACTAGAATGGACCATGAAGGACAGATCAGACAGTGACTGTTTTATCAACTATACTCCAGCTGCTCCCTATTACCTGTGTATTGAATTTGAAACAACATATATATATATATATATATATATATATATATATATGTCGTACAGCTGTGATCTGAATAGTTTCCCAAAATTCATATGCTGAACCATCACGTGATAGTATTAAGAAAAGGAGTCTTTAGTAAGTAATGATGTCATTTAGGTAGGGTCCTTATGAAGGAGATTAATACTTTTATAAAACCCAGACTTCCTGCAGTACTCTGCCTTTTACTTCTTCTCTTTTCTGTGTTGTGATCATTTGTAAGGACTGTGTAGGCTTTCACCAGATGCAGATCTTGCTGTGGTAGTCTTGGATTTCACAGTTGAAATTGTCATCTCAGTTTCTCTTAATTCAGTGAATAGAAAGATTTGTTCTAATAGTGTTTGTGGACAGGATATCATGTCTGCATCTTATACAGTGAATAACCACTGTGAAGATAACAATATGCAATGTATTAATTATTGAAGCTGTCCTAATAATGTTTTGAAACTGTCTCATTGCTATTTGTTTCTTAATAAATTATTTGAAAAATTCACATTTTCTTCCATTCTGCACATAAATTATATATTATAAAATTGACTATTATATGTGTGCAGGTGTGTGTGAACTTTATTAATTTTGACAATGGTATTCAGTCTAACAAACACAATTGCAATTAAGATAAAGTTCTATCATTTTATCAAAAAATCTGCATTTGCTTTTCATTTTTAGTCAATCCTATTCCTCAGTTTTTACTTTGAGTAGCCAGTGATCTAGTTTATCTATTGCAGAATATGTTTATAAGATATAATAAAACTATAGTTAATGTTTAAATAAAAATATTATTTAAAATGTCACGTTGCATTAACCCTTTCAAGTGGTCTTGGTTTGAACACAGTTATCTAATTGTCATTGTCATCTTCTTGAAGTTCTTTCCTGAGCATCAGTTCTGCTACACTAGCTATGGTGTCCTGAACACAGACAAAACTATCACTTGTCATGGTCATTTTGTATTCGTGGAAGAGGTAAAAGTTACACATGTCCAGATTTGTTGAATAAAAAATATAAGGTTACATCACCATGATTTTATCAGCTGCCTTTCTATGGAATGATATTTTTCTGAAGTATTCCATATATTTTTGGTCACACTTCTTTGAGACAATTATGAAAAAGGACTTTCAGAACTGCTTCATGGAGTGACAAGAATGATGGATAGGTTCATTCAAAGTGAGGAAGAGAATTTGGGGGTGATCATTAGCAATATATTTTTAGTGCAATAATTTCTTTAATCAAACACATGACAGAGACATACCATATACATACTAAGAAAGTTTGTATGAATTTACATCACCCATTTGAAATACCCATGAAGTTTATGTTCAAGGTTTTGTTCCTTTTTATTGTCATCTTTGATTTCCCCAAAGAAGTAAGAGGCCGCGAGAACTCACCATTGGTACATTTTATAAGGGCATTAACCGTATACATAAGTGCTCCAGCACATAAATTTACATCTCCCAAAGTTCCTATCTCCCAGGGTCATCATCCTTGGGGTTAAATTTTCAACATGTAAATTTTTTGGGAGGGACAAACAAACCATGACACCTTTTTTACAGTAATTTTAGAGCATAACTGAAAAGCAAATATAACCAATTCTCTTTCATATCCCATTTCCCTCCACAGAGACTTCCATACAATCAATACCCACTAGTATATTTGTTATAATCAATAAACTGACATTCACACATCATTACACAAAGTAGTTTGCATTACAATTTGGTCTTAGTAGTGCAAAGTGTACAGGCATGAAGAAATATGTAGTAACATGTGTCCACAACTGTAATACTAAACACTACAGTTGGATTGCCCTAAAATTTATCTGCGTTCTGCTTCACTCCAGCCTACTTCTTAAATTCTGGTAACCACTGACCTTTTCTGTCCCTATGCTTTTCTTTTTTAAACTTTTCTAGGATGTCATATGTTGGAATCATCCAATATACAGCCTTTTCTGATTGACTTCTTCCATTTTGCAGTATGAATTCAAGCTTCTTATTTAGTACAGGATAATTTTCTACCCTCTTAGTGGACCACTGTTGGTTCATTCATCTACTGGTGACATCATAGTCATGTCAATGTTTTAACAAGTATGAATATAACTGTCATAAATACAAAGGGACAGAGTCATTGTGAATGCAAATTTTTAGTTTATTTTAGTAGATACAAAGAGGTGAGATTGGTGCACCATATGGTATGAGTATGGTTAGTTTTGTGGTGAACTGTAAAAGTGGTTACAAAATATCTATACTAATTTGCATGCTCACAAATAATGAACAAAAATTCATGTTTGGCATGATATGTCCATATTTGGAGCTGACGGATTTTTGGATATATGAGATAAAAAAGTAGCACTTTATGTCCATTTCAATTTGTGTTTCTCTAATGAAAGATGATAATAAACTTCTTTTCATATGATTATATTTTGTTACCATATTTTCTTTGATGTGGTATCTGTCCAAGGGTTTTGCTCATTTCTCAACTGGAAATCTCATTTTGTTCATGGTTAAATTGTCCAGAGATAGAGGGAAGGAAGTGTAAAGAGAGTAAAAACAGCTAAGGGTAGGTCAAGAACATGCACTTGCATCCAAAGATGAATGTAAACATTAACTGTGCTAGATGTGCATGCATAAGTTTTTAAATATCATCCTTTTATCAGATGTGCCTTTTGTAAATGTTTTCTCCTAATTGTAAGTTATCTTTTTATTGTTATCACTATGTAACTTATTTCAATAAAGTCTGATTTATCAATAAACTTATGAATGGTTATTTCTTTGCTATTTTACATAAAAAGCTTTAACTATATGGAAGAATAAATGGAATTTCTCCTGTTTTATCTCTTCTATGAATATGCTAAATTGATCTCTAGGGGCTATACAAGTTCAAGTTGCCCAACCATCTCACCAGCACTTAATTTTTTTTAATTTAAATTCATCCTGATAGGTATGTACTGATATACTAAAGCCTTATTTTTCCCACATAGTGATGCATGAATGTAATCCTATTGTTCTGGCACTTGAAAGATTGACACTGGGAAATTGCCAGTTAAACAGTAGACTGAACTACACAGAGTTATTTTTTTTTCTCAAAAATAAAGACTTCATTTTGTTTTTATTGCTAAACAATATTAAACATGAAGCATCACGGTCTTCACTCTTCCCAGTTCCTCTGCCCATGGATGCTTATTCACATTTGATATTTTAGATACCACAACATTGACTTTTTCTTTTCCTTTCTTTCTTTTTTTTGGTGGAACCGAGGATTGAACTCAGGCCCTTGCACTTGCCAGGGAATCACTTATTCCACTGAGCCATCTCCAGGGCAACATTGCGTTTTTCTTTGAAGTATACTTTAGGGTGAAGGGTTGATGAGAAGTCAGAAGGCTTCATAGTACTCAACGGAACAGGACTCCTCTGAACTTCTATAACACATACGTTTTTTCCATGTCACCATTGTGTTTTATTCAGTATATTTATGTGCTTTTTATCTACTTTGGTTATAAAAAGATTTGAAAGGAAGAAGAAACTCAATTGATGAGCACTCTGTTGAATTTTGCAAATTAATTTCTTATTTTGTCTTTTTATTTTATATTAATCTATGTTTAAGGTACACAATCATGACACTCATCTTGGACATGGACACATGGGCACATACCACATCTTAATTTTCCTGCTTAATTCCCCTCTCTGTCCTCCCATCTCCAGCATCCCCAGAGACCTGTAACTTTTCCAAAATGTCTACCATGCTATCATCTATCTTTTATTCTGCTCTTTATATTGTTTATACTTTTGGTTAATTGGTGAAAGAAACCAGATGATATGTAACAGCTATTGTTTACTTTTCTGTCCCCTGGAAGTTCTATTTAGTGGAGATGTAGATCTTAATAAATCTGATGTCATGAATGGCACTCAGAATTTGTGAGAGTGGAACCTCAGACACTTCACCCATCACAAACCCTAACACATGTATTTTATGTCATCTTTGTCCTTTTCTTGCCTCTTACATATAATTGCAAATGTTTTAGGAGCAGTATTTGTAAAGATAAAAAGAGGTGTGAAGGTAACTGAAGGAAAAAATATCATGGCATAAGCTATTTTGTGTTTTGTACTTTGATAAGAAGATTCAGTCGTATGTTTTCTATTCTGAATAACTACCATGAAGACAACAATACATAATGTAACAAGTACTCTAACTGTTCTCATAACCTATTTTTGAAACTTGGTTACATTCTTATATTTATATTTTTGTAAGAGGAAAGAATAACCAGCATGGTGGAAGGAAAAAAGGAAGAAAAAAAAATATATATGATAGAGAAGATATTTATACTCCTAATTTCTGTTGGTTTATTGAAAGGAACAGTTAATGTTTAATTGCTTGGTTAATTTGTGTACCTGTACATGGTAATCTGAGCAACTACTTTGAATATAATAATATGTAATATAACAACAATTTTTAATTTCTTATCATCTTGTTTGGAAATTCCACATATTTTGATTGGTTTTGGACTTCTTAATTTATTAATTTTCTTTAATATTAAAAAAGACACAGCACTATTAATACAGTACTATTAATATACTTGCTAGTAATAATTTAGAGAATTGGAACCATTGTATTCCAAGCAAATATAGATAGAGAATGATACCATTTGAGTTGTAAACGTTTTCCATTTGCTATATCCAACCATGTTCTCCACTATGGTAAAATAAAAATATTCTCTCCTCCATAAAAGTAGATGAAAATTAAAAATTTTTAAATAAGCATTAAACCAAAAAGTGATCATCAATTTCTTAAAAATTTCAACAACAGAAGAAATATCAACTCTATTTATAGCAAATTACAACCTATTTCATATATGTTCACAACACAAATAATGTTTTTTATTGAAAACTTTTGTCTTTATATTGTTATTTGCTTTTAATTTTTCTTGTTTCTATTTATTTATTTATTTTTTGCCCTAATTTTATTGATAAACAAATAGTAATGCGACAGTTTCAAATCAAATCGGTAGGGCAGTTTCAATAATTAACACACTGCATACATTCTTCCTAGTGGTTAATTGCTGTACAAGATGCAGACGTGATATCCTATTTACAAACACCATTAGAACAAATCATTCTATTCATTAAGAGAA
Source organism: Octodon degus (assembly GCF_000260255.1). Taxonomy (NCBI): domain Eukaryota; kingdom Metazoa; phylum Chordata; class Mammalia; order Rodentia; family Octodontidae; genus Octodon; species Octodon degus. The sequence goes on from NW_004524778.1 coordinate 2,409,681, forward strand.
TGCAACTGTACATCTATCCTAACCGCTTTTAATACACACATACAAAATGGACATTCATCTGTATTGCTCTTTTTTGTTAAGTTC
>NW_004524778.1:2410139-2417655 GCF_000260255.1 Octodon degus
GCTTACTTCCCAATATACAGACTGATGCCACCATTTGTCACATACAGTTGATCCCAGATGTAGCTGATAATTAGAGAAAAAATATTATTTCCATAAAAAATATTTAAAAAGGAAATAATCTCATTGTATTGCAGATGTCTAGACATATGGAACATATGACATAAAAATTAACAATCAAATGGTTTTTCATTTATTTTTGAAAATAAGCCCTGGCTGCTATTGATCTTATTCAATTTTTATTACAATTGTTGTCATTTTGGAAAAATATGTGATAACAAATTTTTAAATTATTTTATTTTTTAAATCTTTTATTTATGTATTTGGCACAGGGTCCTCTTCTGCAGGTAGGACTTGTAGTGATCCTCCTGTCTGAGTTTCCCCAGGGCTAGGATTACAGTTGTGCTCCACTACAGCTGGTTTCATTGGCTGGCACAGCATGCGGTACCAGGGATTGAACCTTGATCCTTACGCATGCCAGGCAGGGACTTAGATCTCCATGCTATCTCCCAGGTCCTGTGCTACAATTTTAACCATACCCAATTTTCTGACATAATAACAATAGGGAAATACGAATGAACTTAAATGTATTTTCTCAATTTTTGGGAGGGGGCAGGTGGTTACTGGCAATTGAACTCACAACACTGTGCTTGCCAGGCAGGCACTCTTGGTGCTGCTTATCTATCTGCTCTGCCATCATTTCAGTTTAAAATGGACTTAACTATACATGGCTTTGAACTTTCTTCATGCTGCAGCCTCTGGGGCCTGTTAGAGTTGCTTACTCTCTCATATCTGACTGAGCAAGGAAAACATATCAAAGGCCAAATCAATCTCTGTGTTGTTGGTAAATAATGTGGAAATCCCCAAAGTGAGCAGTCAGGTGTCACTTCTCATCCACTTGACCACAGTCTCTACACAGAACAAGCAGCAAATGCACAGAGTCCGCATGCTGACCTTCGCAAGAAAAGGAGCAAAGTGGAAGAGTAATGACTCTGTCCTACTACCCTAGAGAGATAAACAAAAGAAGCCCGCTAAGCTTCCCATTCACTGCTAAAGAGGGGGAAAAAGAAAGAGCAAAACAACAACAACAACAACAAAAACCAACCAACAACAAAGAAAAATAGCAGTATCTCTTAACCAGTACATTATTATTCTAAACCATTCAGTTCTTCATTATTCTTCAGTAAGAAAGAACTGTGACTTATACTTCCTAACAACTAGATGTTTTCTAAAGCCCTAAACTTTCTTTTATAGGAAAGTTGTGTTCTAGTTTCAATATAAAAAGGGGATTCCAGGTGATAAATTTACCTTTCTTTTCAACATTTATTAGGACAATATGTAATTAGCAGCTTTGCACGCTAGCATGGAGTCCAGCAGAGAGGATGTCCAGATGAGCGCACATGAGTGAGAGCCTTGGCAGAAAGGGTCACCAGTGCAGCAGAGGCCAGAGACATCATCAATCTCAAAATCACAAAGATAAAAGGTGCGATGACACACGAGATATCTGAGATGTTAAAGCATGCTATATTTTCGTATAAACCTCAAGATATGTAAGTTTTCATACAAACCTCAAGATATAGACAGTTAATGACTTTACAGCAAGAATAAATGCAAGTAGCTTGAAAAAATTTACAGAAGCCATATTAAGACATACACACATACATACATTTCCTGTATCTTCTTTCTTATTGGTTAAATTACTGATATTTTATATTTTCAGTTTTTAATAAGAAAATATTATGATCAACACTTCCAAATCCTGTGTTTTACTGTCTGACTCAAATGGCTAGTACTAGAAAAATGAGAAGAACATCACTGCACAGAGTATCAAAATATAGCTGTGTTTCTCTCAAAAAATTAAAGCTATGTAAACAGCCATAATTTAGTCAGTCAAATGCTAAGTATTATTAAGTATGTTTTATTGTCAAATACATATTGTAATATATTAGTTGGCTATAACTACAGCTTATAACTTTTTAAGGTAATTCTACAAAGTAGAAAAATTGAAACCTAATATTTTCATTAATATCCAATCAATATTAATTACTTCTATATCTCAGGAGAATAAGAAAATATTAGTAAATGTTTTCATTATCATAAAATGTAAGAAAATTTACTGTAATATATAATTGGTAAATTCTTTTCTAGCATAAATCAAAATTCAGAGTACAGGTAGGATATTCCCGGATGGAAATCATAAATATTCATTAGTAATAATAAATGTCCACAAACTCTTCCATCCTTTTAAAGCCTAAACAGTTACAATGAAATTTTCCTGATGTTCTCAAAAAATAGAATAAATGTTTCTGTTGTGGAAAACAAAAGCTGGTCTTGTATTGACCAAAACAAGTGGTAGAATTCTCTGAGATAAGGAACTAATTTATTTTGAGTCAATAAAATGATCTTGCCCTAGGAAAACAAACTCAGGCTAACACCACGAGCTCCTGAGAGCCATGATTCCCCACAGACAAGAGTTCTGGAAGGACATGGTTCCTATTATGAAAAGATTATATATATTTTCCATAGATAAGAAGACATAGGAATGGAAACAGATCATGTGGTTCAGATTCCACCTTAGTCTCTGGTTTAAGATTTAACAGAAGGCAGAAGTCTGTGAAACACAATTTATACACTAAGATTCTACTAAGAAGTTGCCCAAAAACTATTCTCCCATTTGTAGGGGCTAAAAACCATGGCTGCTAAAGCAAAGCACGATGCAGTCTTGGTCTCCACATTGCTATTACTTTATCTCTCTGACCCAGAAACAACTACAGGGACAAGGACAAATTCCTAAGTCTTGCTGTGTGACTCACTGAAAACTATTTGCTTTTTCTTCTGAGGCAGTCAGGATCGTAAAATCCTTTTTTCCCTAAAAGACAACAATGACTCCTCTATGGACCTTTCAAACACTTATAGTAGGTGTTCACATGAAAACTCAATGAAAGCAGATTTTTCTCAAACAATTTAGAAAATAAAACATTGAATATGTAGGACACAAAAACAAGAGAATAGAAAAATCTGGGAAACTTTTGCATCATTTAATCTTAATGGTGAATTTGAGAGGGTTAAGAAACAAAGGGATTGGGTCATGGAGTACTTCGCTCATTAATTAATCAAACCTCAGACATTTATAGGTTTTTGTTTGTTTGTTTTCTGTATTTTAGGATAGGGTCTACAAGATCCTATCTCACTGCATAGATAGGACTCTTAGTGATCCGCCTGTTTATAGCCTCCCAAGTGCTGGGATTACAGGTGCTTGCCACCATGTCTGGTCTAATTGCTGTCTCAGACTGCCCCGGGGGTGGGGTCTGCACAATAGGCCCAAGGATTGAACCTGAGGTCCTGCACCTGCTTGCAGGCGCTTTAATCTGCTGAGCTATTTGGTCGGATGATTATAGTTGAAACCGACGTTGTGGTTGGAGGTCAATAGGATTTTTTTTTTAATTTTTTTTTTAAAGAAACAATCACACCAAATATTTTTTTAATTTTTTTTATTTATGTGTATGTGTGTGTGTGTGTGTGGCCAGCTCAGCCCACCAGGGGGCGGGGCTGGCTGGCATGTGGCCTGGGGGATTGAACCGCGGTCCCTGTGCATTGCTGAGCTTGTTCTAAGTAGGTGCTTTAGACCACTGAGCCATCTCACCAGCCCTGGTCAATAGGATTTGAGGAGTCCCTGGAGGCACTCTTTGTACTGCTTCTGACTGCATATGCTGCAGCTTCCCTTGCCACGTGTCTACCTTGTGAAGCTTGTCCATTAGAGCAAGTTGAGGGTGGACTGAAGCTGTGTGAAATAAACCTTGAGATTAAGTTCCTGGTGTCAGGTGCATAGTTTGATAATTAAGATACTGATATATCAAGTATTGATCAGAAAGTATAGGAGCAATAACTTTCATACCATACTGATTAGAATATAAATGATTACATACTATAGAAAAATATGGCAATTAGTCACAACAAAACACTGTATTGAGCAATTCCAATTCTGTATTTTTTAAAAAGTCTTATTCCCAAGAAAGAGCCTTGAAAAAGCGAATCTATCATCATATTATTTTCCAAAATTTTAAAATGTGAAAAACTATGTGATGCACAAGTAGGTTATTTATAACAAAATAAGAAGAAATTTTGATTTTTTTAAATTCATGAAATACCAGAACATCAAAAGTATAAATGAAATATTGGAATGTGGTTTAAAGGTATGGAAAACTTTTAGGTCAATATGTCACAGAAAAGTTCTGGATTTCTTGCATAATAATATATGGGAGAGCAGAGTACCAAGCTATGCTGAGTGCCACCCTGAGCTTTATTTCACTAAGTCAGGCTGTAGGAGTACAATAAGGTTATTCATTGTTGTGCTTAGTGTTTTTCTGCTATCAACAAATAATGATTTTAATTCTAGGTCTTGACCCCTTTTATTGTGTCTTGCATTTTTATTTCCAGAGAAGAAAGGAGTAGGAATATTAACTTGCAATTTTATTCAAAGTGATTTTTATGAATATGCTGATTTTTCTAAAGAGGAATATTATAATCTCTAAAATTGTAGAAACTAATTGTACATGGAAAACTAAGAAATTAAAATATTTTATTAAAAACATTTTTAAAATTTATTTATTTATTTATTTTGGTGGAACTGGGGATTGAACTCAGGCCCTTGTGCTTGTCAGGGAAGTGCTTATTCCACTGAGCCATCTCCCCGGCCCATAAAAACATTTTTTAATGAAATAAAGTATAGTGAATTTGAATTTTTATGTTTGCATTCATAGAAATGCTTTGTTAGTAGAAATATTAATGAATTTCAAATTGGAAATTATATACTTTTGAGGAACAAATATTTTGGGGGAAAGGTCTACCTTTGCAATATGTTTCTTTTACTTTCAGAAAACAGGAACTCTTTCTGTTTTCTTCTGAAAGATAATGTTAAAATTCAGTCTAGAAGAAATATTAAAGACATTGTTAAATATGGTTTTCTCAACACCGGTGAGATAACTGAGAAGACTCAGTGACTGTTTTAGCAAGTGCAGGCACAGGGGCTTGTGGAGGCCAATCTTAGAAATAGGGAAATATAGTTTTTGTTATATGAGCTGAAGCCATAACCAATATATGTGGTAGAAAACAGCAGATTTTTGGTAAGCATTAATCTACAATGTGACCCCATAACTTTTACATTAGAGAAATTAAAAGTTATGAAACTCTTTATAAAGTAGTTTTATTTTACACTAGGGTAAATAACTAAAAATGCAGTGCATGTTCATGTTCTAAGTTGAATGAAAGATTACTCATGGATAAAGTGTTTCATTCTTCATGTAACATTTTCAAAAGGAGCGTGACAACGGAATAATATTTTTGGGATTCTAGAGATTGTAGGAAACTTCAACTATGCTCAAAGGCACATAAATCACTAGACTAGCTCATATAAAGTCATGTCCAGAAATAGTGTGACTCCCCACTTTACACAGGAACACACAGAGTAAAAGTTTGAAGAGTAGGCTTGGAGCCACAGCGCTGCAGGTATGTGCTCAGCATGTTGTTTCATTTCTTGATGGAACAGTTTCGCATTCTGTGCCGTTTATGTAACACCACTTGTCTGATAGAATTTCATGTGTGTGAAGGAAAATAACAAGGCGAAAAACATGGAAAGATGGGAAGAACTCACCTTTTATTTTAACACTTATTGTTTTATTGTTATTTTTACTAGTATTTGAGGAGTAGTAGGAATCGTCACTGTTACAGCATCCTGATAGTGCAACACAGCAGTAGAAATCGGTATTCAGTAATATCATCCATGTACTTTTTCAATCTTTCATCTTAAATACTTTCATTTTTTTAGGCTCATAGCAATACTTTAAAGAATAGTCAGGTGTTGTCTTGTTGAAATACTGCCTAGAAAATCTGAGAGATTTTTTCTTTCCTAATATTGATGTTATAGAATTCATTCTTTCTAGAAGATGGAAGTGGAAAAAATGGAACAACCACTTTTTATCCCAGGTAATTACTTTTTCTCCTTATTTCTGCTTTTTCATTTTGGAATCACTACTGATATCATTCACTAAAGTGGGAATAATTATTTGAAAATATAACCAAATGCTGTTAATTAATGTGAAATTATTATATTGTAGTTAGTAATAAAATTTGGTATCATTTTAGATTATAATAGCTTATCTGAACTGAAAATTTATACATTTAAATATACTTACACTTATATTTATTTTTATTTTATAAATATATTTAGATTCACACATTGTGACTAAGCTACAATGTGTCTTATTTCCAATAATTGTAATACTGTAAAAGTGAGTGTGCATCGCCTTCAAGATCAAATTATTTTGAAAAATATAACTCTCATATATTTCTCTCTGTCTCTTTCTGTCTCTTTCTGTCTCTTTCTGTCTCTCTGTCTTTCTGTCTCTCTCTGTCTCTCTCTATCTGTATCTCTGCCTCTCTATCTCTCTGTCTCTGTCTTTCTCTCTCTCATATATATATATATATATACATATATTGTTTACATTTAATGATTTATTTTGTGTTATTTTCATAATTCAAGATACTTAGGTAGGGATTGAAGTTATTTTAGTTGCAAGCATATTCAATTGCTTGGTACATTTGAGTTTGATTTTTTGTTGTTCATCAATTGGATATATTTGTATTTTTTTCTAGACTGTATTTTATCTCATTGAAGTATATTTATAGCCATGTATGGTGACCCATGACATAAGCCTAGCACTCAGGACGTTGAAGCAGGAGGACCACTGAAAGTACACAGCCAGCCTGGGCTACATAGCAAGGTCAAAGTCAGAATAAATTACACAGTGAGACTCCATCTCAAAATAAAAAAAAGTAGTTTTGCATTTTCTCCCTTTACAGTGACAATCTATAGAACTTGCTGTTCATTCCTATGTTTAGTAAATTTGTGAACCCTTGAGTTTTATAGACAATCAGGATGTAAGCAAAGAGATATTTTATATACTTCCCATTAGTAGTTATGTGTTTGTAGGAAGACTTGTTGCTTTTCCTAGGAACATTCCTATGCCTCTAATTGGAATGAAACTTTTCATTTGTCTCCCATCCTTACACAAAAACATATTTCACTAGTTAGTACATTACCATAAAGGTTTTCTAAATGTACTTAATGAGTTTAAACATATAGTATTTCATTTATACTTTACTAAATATTGCTTATACATTTTAATGATAAAAAGATAAAATAACAATGAAACATTCAATGCAGGTTAGTAGGACAATTACAAAAATTCATAGAATGCTTATTTTCAGAGCACAAGCTGCAGATATGATATCTTGTCTAAACAATATTAATACATCATTTGCATTGAACTAAGAGAAAGAAGCTGTATGTCTATCCTAACTGTCTTGTATATACATATGTTTTTTTCACAACAAAATATTAATTTATATCCCCCTTTTTTCCTTGATTTTGTCAGAAATGGGTGTTTCATTGTTGTTAGAGAAGCTGTATTTGGAGAAGTTTTTAAAGGATCTTTTCATACTTGATGCCAGTCCAAAGATC
>NW_004524778.1:2418350-2421332 GCF_000260255.1 Octodon degus
TGAATATCACATACCTTAGATATAAAATGGAACTACTATTTTCCAAAAACCAGGGATATTCTAAAATTTAAATCCCTATAGAATGTAAAAAAAACAATAACACTTTTTTCACATAAACTTGGAAATCAAACTATATACAGCATTTTAGCAGTACAATTATGCTACAATAAGTTTTTCTTGCCCTTCATTTAATTTATTACCTTTTTTTTTACAGGTATTTATTTTAAAGAGAATATAGCAATTGATATGACTTTAAAAGCAGTATGCATTTAGAAGACCAAAGTGACAGGTATTTTAACCATAGTTTTAGTATTAAATATTGCTGTCTGCAAAGTAGCTGCTTAGTTCACAGATATCAGCATATGGAGTTAGCCAGTGTAAGAATTCCAAACTATTATCTGCTATTTTCAAAATCCTGATGGAAATTTTTAGAAACATTGCCTTAACCATCTTGTTTATATAAATGTAAGGTTTTACACCTATAGTATTTTCTAAATTTTCTCCTTTGTCTCTTTTCATTGTTTAGTCCTTAAGCTTTCTCTTTCATTTTAACTGTTTTATACCATTCATTTCTTATTTCTTCCTTCAGGTCTTACACTAGGGAGATAATACAATATTTACATATATAGGTCTAGTTTATTTTATGAATATAGCTTCAAGTTGCATGCACTTACCTATGAAGACTTCGAGTTTTTCTTTATAGCTGAGTAATGCTTCATTGTATAAAAACACGACATGGTTTTTATGCCTTCCTTGGGTGATGGATATTTTGGATGTTTCCAATATTTGGCTCTCACTGATTGTGTTGCTAAAAACATAGGCATACATATATCATTATGATATGATTTTTCAGGGCTTTTGGGAAAATTCCCAGAAGAGGGATGGCTGCATTAAATGGGATTTCCAGTCCTAGGTTTTGAGAAGTATCCACACTGATTTCCATAATGGTTGCACCAGTCTACATTCCTACCAGCAGTGGAGAAGGGTTCCTTTCTCCTCACAGTCTCTCCAAAATTTGTTGTTGGTTGATTTCTTTGATAGCTATTCTTTTTGGGGGTGAGATGGTATCTCAAGGTTGCTTTAATTTGCATTTTTTAAATGGCTAGTAATGTGCTGCATTTTTTCATGTATTCATCCACTTCTTTGTCTGACAAGTGTGTGTTCATCTTGGATGCCCATTTTTAGATTGGGTCCTTTAATTTGGGGGACCTAATGTTTTTTTGGTTCTTAATAAATTCTTGATAGAAGACCTTTGTCTGTAATCTTAAGATTTTTTTCCAAATTTATGGGTTGTCTCTTCACTCAGTTGGTGATTTCTTTTGAGGTGCAGAATCTTCTCAGTATGAGGAGGACCCAGTTTTCATCTTTTCAAGTATTTCCTGTGCTGTTTATTTTTGTTTATGAAATGATTGCCTAATCTTATGTCTTCAAGATTTCTATCTAATTTCTATTCCATGAGATATAGTGTTTCACTTTCAATGTTTAGATCTTTCATACATTTTGTTTAGTGCATTGTCATAGACCTGAGTCTAGCTTTAGTTTTTGGCATGTAGAGAGTCAGTTATTCTAGCACCATTTGTTAAAAAGGCTATCTTTCTTCCAGGAAAAATGTTTTCCCCTTTGTTGAACATAAGGTGGATGAGTGTGTTTGCAGTTGTATCTCCATCTTCTAATCTAATTCATTGATTCTTGGATCTATTTTTTGCCAATACCAGGCTGATTTTATCACAGTACCTATGTAGTATAATCTCAAATCAGGAATTGTATTGCCTCTTCCTTTGCCTTTGGTGCCCAGGATTACCTTTGGTATTCTAGGTCTTTCCTGGTTCCAAACAAATTTTAGGAATAATTTCTCTTGGTCTGTGAGGTACATTGGTGGTATTTTGATACAAATTGCATTAAATCTGCCTAACAATTTTGGAAGTATGACCATCTTCACAATGTTGGTTCTCCTATCCAGGAACAAGGAATATCTCTACATTTTCTAAAATTCTTTGCAGTTTCTTTTTTTTTTTTCAGAGTACTGTAATTTAATTGATTAGATCTTTTACTTCTTTAGTTCTTGTAATTCCTAAGTATTTCATTTTTCTCCATGGCATTGTAAAGGGTACAGTTTTTCTAATTTCTTTCTCAGTGTTTTTGTTATCTGTATAGAGGAATGCTATTGACTTTTGGGTATTGACTTTGTAGCCTGCTATGCTGCTGAATTTGTTTATTAATTCTAGAAGCTTCTTCATGGAGTTTTTTGCCTCTTCCTATTAGTGTATCATCTCATCTGCAAATGATTATGGCTTAACTTCTTCTTACCCTGTTATTATTCCTTTTATTTCTCTCTCTCATCTAATAGCTCTAGCTAATGATTCCAGAACTATATTTAATAGAAGTGGCGATAGAGGACATCTTTGTGTTGTACCATATCTGAGAGTAAAAGATTTCAGTTTTTCCATATTTTGTATTGTATTTGCAATTGCATTGTCATAGATAGCTTTTATCAATATGAGGTAGAAGGCATTGATTCCAATTTTCTGTAGGGTTTTGATCTTGAATGAGTGTTGGACTCTGTCAGAGGCCTTTTCTGCATCAATTGAGATGATCATGTGGTTTTAGGTTTGGCTCTATTGATATAGTGTATTACACTTATAGATTTGCATATGTAGAACCATACTTGCATCCCTGGGATTAATCCTACCTGATCATGGTGTATAATCTTCTTGATGACTTGCTGTACTCTATTTGCTAGGATTTTATTAAGGATATCTTCAATTATGTTTATGAGGGAGATTGCCTTGTAATTTTCTTTTTTTGGTTGCATCTTTCCCCTGGTTTGATATCAATATAACACTTGCCTCCAGGAATGATTTTTGGAGAATTATTTCCTGTTCAATTTTATTGAAGAGTTTGAGGAGTATAGGGATTATATCTTCTGTAAATTTCTTGTAGAATTCAGCTTTGAAATCATCAGGACCTGGGCTTTTCTTCATT
>NW_004524778.1:2421432-2426436 GCF_000260255.1 Octodon degus
TTATTTTTTATTATTACATTTTGAATTTCATTGGCTGTCAGTGGGTTATTGCAAGTTCTTATATCCTTTTGATTCAGTTTTGGTAATTTGCACCTTTTAGGAATCTGTCCATATATTCTGTGTCTTGGATTCCATGAGAGTAAAGATTTTTAAAGTAGCTATTGATGATCTTCTGCATTTCCACAGGGTCTGTGGTAATTTCACCCTTTTCATTCCTTATTGCTTGAATTTCAGTTTTTACTTACCTCTTTTGATCAGGTTAGCTAGGGGCTTATAAATTTTATTTAATCTTTCAAAGAACCAGCTTTTGAGTCATTAGTTCTTTGAACTCATTTCTTCATCTCGATTTGATTAATTTCAGCTCTAAATTATGATTTTCTGCTCAAATTATGATTCCTACCAGCCTCTGGGCTTTGCGTTTGGTTTCTTCTTCTTTTTCTAGATATTTGAGGTATAGCATTAACGTATTTATTGGATCGCATTCTGTTTTCCCAATGTGTGAGTTTACCGCTATAAATTTTACTATAAGTACCGCTTTCATTGCATTCCATAAATTACTATAAGTTGTTTGTGAATTTTCATTGAATTGTAGATATAGTTTAATTTGTTATTTAATTTAATCTGTACCCCACCGGCTGTTGAGGAGGGTGTTGTTTAGGTTCCATGTATTTATGGGTTTTTTTGGGTTTCTTTTCTCATTTATTTCCATTTTTTTTTTAGCTGTGGTCCAATAATATGCATGGGATAATCTGTTTTCTTGCATATTCATAAGCATGACATATGGGCTAGTATGTGGTCTATTTTAGATGTCCCATTTACAGCTGAAAAGAATGTGTATTCAGATGTGGTTGAGTGGAGTACTCTGCATATGTCCACTTAGTCAATTTTTTTCAAATGTCTGATTCAGTTTTGCTACTTCTTTTATAATTTTTTTGTCTGCTTCACCTATCTTTTATGGACAAGGCTATGGCTTTTTGTTTTGTTTTGTTTTTTGGGTTTTTGTTTTGTTTTGTTTTGTTTTTTTGCAGGACCAAGGGCTCAGGCCCTTGCGCTTGCCAGGGAAGCGCTTATTCCACTGAGCCATCTCCCTGGCCCCAACAAGGCTATGTTAAGTTCTCCTGTTAAGATTGTGGTATTAGGTAATAGATTTTTCATGTCCTTTAAGATTTGTCTTATATAGTTGAGTGCTCCCATGTTTGGTGCCTACATATTTATGACTGTTACCTTTTCCTCTTGCATTGTTCCCCTAAGCAGTATGCAGTGGTCCTCTTTATTTTGTTTGATTATTCTTGGTTTGAAGTTCAGATTGTCTCTGCACAGGATTTTTACTTCTGCTTTTCTCTGAGGTCCTGGGACATGTAGTATTGTTTTCCATCCTTTGATTTTTCAGGCTATGAGTTTCTTTATGAGTTAAGTATATTTCTTGTACACAGCTTATCATTGGATTTTGCTTGCTAATCCACTCTGCCAGTCTATTCTTTAATTGGTGAATTGAGTCCATTTACATTGATGGTCATAACTGAGATGTATTGCTGACATGTTATTTCCCAGCTGTTGTGTACCTCTTTTTCTTTTGTGTTTATTCTATTTGGTGTGTTCTTTCCATTCTCATTTGTGGAGTTCTGGTCATTCTGCTTCCTCTCTAGAATATTTTAGTAGTCTGTTTAGGGTTGGTTTTTTCATCATGAAATTCTTTAATCATTCTTTGTCATAGAAGCATTTCTCTTCTCCATCAGACTTGAAAGATAGTTGTTCAGAGTATATCAGTCTGGATTGGAATTTGTTTTTTTGCAAGACTTGAAGAACTTTTCTCCATGCTCTTCTTTTTTTCATTAATTTTGTTGAGAAACAAATAGTAATGAGACAGTTTCAAAACCGATTAGTAGGACAGTTTCAATTGTCTTCATAGTGGTTATTCATAGTGCAAGATGCAGATGTGATATCCTGTCCAAACACTATTAATACAAATATTTTTTTCTCATTATATTAAAAAAGCAGCTGTATATCTATCCTATTTTGTATATACAGATACTACTATTATGGACTAAGGGACTATATGGGATTTTTATGTGGAATTCACTCCCCTACAATATTTAAATGGCAATGGAATACTTGTCTCTGAAAAAACTAAACAAAATAGGGGATATAAATGAAGGATCATTTTGTATCCGTGTTCTTCTTGACTTAATATTTCCTGAAGAGAAATCTACCATTATTCTGATGGGTTTTCCTTTAAATGTAATCTCTTTCTTTTCTCTAGTGGTTCTTAGTATGTTGTTCTTGTTTTGAATATCTAGGATCTTTATTATGTGTCTGGATGTGGTTTTAATATGGTTGACGTTATTTGGAGTTCTATGTCCTTGGCTTAACAGAAAGTCAGATTGTTTCCCAATATTTGGGAGGTTGTCTGCTGCTACTTCTGCCCATATTCTTTCATATCATTTGTATTGACTCCTTTTTTCTCACTGATGCCTATTATTCTCATGTTTTTCATCTTTGCATCATCTTGAAGATGCTGAATTTTTTTCCTGTATCCTACTTGTTTTTAAGAGAACTTTTCTTAATCTTTCGCTAGCTTCAGTGATGTCTTTAAAGTCTGAAACGCTATCTTCCCTTTCATTCAAATGGTTTTGTTAGTTTGTGATTGAGGTTTTAATTTCCTGCATATCTCTTTGAATCTGCTTCATGCACTCTATTTCTTTCCTATATTTCTTATTCAAGGAGTTCATCATTTTTTATTCTCCTCTATTTTTTTTATCAGTGTCTTCTTTAGAAGCACTTAACAACTCTTTCATTGTAGTTATAATTTCATTTCTTTTTTTTTAGTTCAGAGATTATTTCTGATCTGATTTCCTCTGTGCATTTCTGCAGTTGTTGCTTTACTTCCAACACTATTATATCAGAAATTTCAGGTATATGATTTCCAATTTCTTCTCTCTATTGTTTCCTGCATCTGTTAAGGATGGGGTCAGGGCCTGAGAATATATTTTGCTCCTTCTCTTTGTCATTTGGCATAGCACTGTTCTCTGACTTTTGGTTTAGATCTTTGGTGTATGTATTACCTTAGCATCTACCGATATTCTTACCCAAGGGAGATTATGTGGGTAAGGCAGTTACAGTTTTGTATTTACAGAACTACACTTAGGAATTCTAATAATGGGTAGTGATATTTAGCAGTTGACAAACTTTTGTAACTAATAGGTTTATATTTTAGACCTTAAGAGCAAACATTATATCTGTGTAGTTAAACAGATATTAAATTGGAAATCTGTATTTAACTTAGTTCTCCTAAGTTCTGTCTGATAACCTCACCTTGATGTACATTTTCAGGGTATATCAGTCTGGGTTGGAATTTGTTTTCTTGCAAGACTTGAAGAACTTTGCTCCATGCACTTCTTTTTTTTATTAATTTAATTGAGAAATAAATAGCAATGAGATAATTTCAAAACCGATTAGTAGGACAGTTTCTATTGTCTTCATAGTGGTTATTCATAGTGCAAGATGCAGACGTGATATCCTGTCCAAGCACTATTAATACTAATCTTCCAGGCAGACTAGTTTATTCCAGTTACCTGTTACTCCCTCTCTTCATCGAGAGAGAGAGAGAGAGAGAGAGAGAGAGAGAGAGAGAGAGAGAGAAAGAGAGAGAGAGGATGCTCTCATATTCTGGTTCCAACAAAGTGTCTCACCTTGCTAAATCTGGTTCTTTCAAGTTTGAACTCATTCTGGTGGCCTTGGCATGGGTCTGGCCACTGTTCTCTGCTTCTTCCTGTTACAACCCATGGAAGTGAATCTACTGTGCCCCTCTGGCAAGATGTTCTGCTCCTGGATTAGCTGGGTGTGTCTGGCCCCTATCCTCTTTGCAGGGACTTCTGTGGCTGGGTTTCACATCAGGCCTGTCTTATGGAGGTGGTTCCTGCAAGGTGGCAGAAGGTCCCACACAGGCCCAGCTGGACTCTGGCTGGAAAGGGCTCTGGAAAGCAAGTGGAAGGTCTCGCACACATGCTGGGCCTGGACTCTGGCTCACTTCTTTACTAAACACTAACAGAACTTATACTTTGAAGTGATCATAAAGTTTGCTTTTCTGAATGATATTTTGTCTTGGTCTGTTTATACAGTGAATTACATTGTTTCTGAATTTGAGTATCTGTCTTTCATATCAGAAAATACAATTGATAATGTAATAAAACTTTATCTCTTATTCGTTTCACATATTATTTTTAGTTATTGTTGTATCTATTTTAAGGTGTACTAGTTGATAAGATGTCTGTTCATTTAATGCCTTCACCTTTTTATTTCAATGACCTGTTGCCTTTAGATCGATTTGTAAAGTATTTTCTTATTCATTAATGTCCTAAATAAGTATAATGTGGAAATTGGTATAGTAAACACTGATGGTGGTAAAATTCACCTTTGAAATTTCCTAATTTTAAATTATGTTTATATGTGTTCATAAATGTAGTGAGCTATTTTATCAGTGTATGTAGGTACAAATTAAAATTTAAAAATTACAAAAGGATTTTAAAATTGCTTTTTTTAAAAAAAATTGGTGACCTTTTTTATTTAAGATCTTTTAAAAACTTTTTCATTAATGCTCCTTTGTTGTATATGTGATCCTTTGATTAAATTGATTGTGAGGAACACTTTCATGTGTATATCTTAATTCTTCTCCTTCTTTTTCTTTCCTTCCTGCTTTTCCATGTCAATAATAAACATTATATTATAATGTTTCCTTGCTATCCTTTTAAAATATGCCTAACCTGTATAGTTATATTGTCCACTTTAAAACTCATATTGATATTTTGCAACTTCTGATCCCATTATTATTGCTAGAATGTAATAACTTCATGACACTATGAGCAACTAACTTTTATGCTTTTAAATTCTTTTTACTGGTTACAGTCTATATTCTAAAGTTTACTTTTCTGATATCAACTTGATAGTTCATCATTATTTGTGCTGCACTTTTTTTTTTTTTTTTTTTTTTTTTTTTTTTTTTTTTGA
>NW_004524778.1:2426536-2427370 GCF_000260255.1 Octodon degus
CAGAACCGGGGATTGAACTCAGGCCCTTGCACTTGCCAGGGGAGAACTTATTCTGCTGAATCATCTCCATGACCCTTTGGTTAACTTTTTAAAAATCATATTTAGAAAGTATCTGGCTAAGTTGTCCATACTAGACTTAAATATGTGGTCTTCCTGCCTCAGCCTCCTGAGTACCTTGGATTTACAGGCATAGACTGCCAAGGCCAGCTGTGCTGTTCATCTTTTAAAGTTTTAGTCAATGCAATTTTATTATATTTCCTCTAGCTTGTATGTTTGGTAAAATCTGATTTGATTGTTTTCTAATTGTTCCAAACTTACATGAATTTGTCCTATTTTTTACGTTCTTCAAATTGGATATTTTAGCTTTTTTGTTACCCCCACTCATTATTATTTATTTTTTATTTATATTTATAAGCATTATTATTTATATTGTTTTAATAGTTATTTTCTTATTTTTATAGCACCCATTTTAATTATTCATTGACTATTATTACATGATATTTTGTCTAGCAGCATATATTCAATAAACTACCCAGGTCCCTGTGCTGCTTTTATACATATTTTAAATTAATATATGCTGAAAAGTCTTGTACATCATTCACTCTGTTGCTTTAAGTAATGGATGCAGCTCATATTAATACAAGTATTTTCAAGTAGCAGATGATGTTAAAAGTGATTTTTGATTGCATTTCATAGTACTTTTTAAACATTTTATATTATAGTTTTTTTTTTTTTTTTTGACATTCTCCTACTCAACATTTTCAGTTTTCATTCACCCATTATGTATAATATTATAACATAAAGGAATAGTTTTAAATTTTAGATATTACTTCA
>NW_004524778.1:2436810-2443743 GCF_000260255.1 Octodon degus
TTTTTGAAACCGGGGATTGAACTCAGGCCCTTGTGCTTGCCAGGGAAGTGCTTATTCCACTGAGCCCTCTCCCTGACCCCTGCTGTTTGGAATTTATACTGGTACAAACATGATGGAAGTCAGTGTAGATACTCTTTGGAAAACTAGAACTAGAAATCCCATTTAATCCACCTATTTCCCTTCTGAGTATTTTTCCAAAAGAACTGAAAATATTGTACACAGTGATACATGTTCATGCATGTTTGTATCAACATAATTTGTGATAGTCAAATCTTGGAAACAAGCAAAAGGCCCATCACCTGAGGAATGGATGCAAATGATGTGGTATTTTTATACACTGGAGTATTATGCAGTAATAAAGAAATACAAATTCAAAGCCTTCATAGGTAAGCAGATGCAAGTGGAGGCTAAACTCATAAGTGAAATAAATCAGGCCCACGTGTGTAAACATAGTATTGTCTCCCTAGTGTAAGAACGTGAAAGAAGAAATAAAACCTGAAAGGTATAACAGACCTTCTAAAATGAAAAGAAACAAAGGCTGGGGAGATGGCTCAGTAGAATAAGCACTTGCCTGGCAAGTACAAGGGCCTGACTGCAATGCCTGGTTCGGCCAAAAAGCAAAACAAAACAAACAAACAAACAAAAAAAGAGAGAAAAAGAGAAAAGAAATAGAAAGAAACAGAACTTAAGGATTAAACAATGAAAATGAGAGAAAGGAGAAAGACGGGAAAAAAGGCAGGGGGAAGTACATCAAGTATACAAGATGGTTGAGATAATTGTACTAAAAATTTCCATTATATTTTGAAAATAGCAGTTAATGTGTAGAATTTTCACCTTGACTAACTCTGTATGCTCTCTGCAAACTAAGCAATTACACTGAGCACAGCAATAAGTAATACAAAAGCCATGCTTGAGTGCCGGTCATGTTGGTCTTCTAAATGTGTACTGTTTCTAATGCCATATCAATTATCAGTGTATTTTCTTTAAACTAATTTTTTAAAAAGGGTAAAAAAGAAAAAAGAGAGGCTAGAACAAAAATTTAAGGTTTCTTTAAAGCAAGCGGTAGTATACAATCATATGCCCAATCTTACTATATCTGTTAATCTATAACTATATTTGTTAATCTGATGAACAGATTTGATGATAAAAATATGTAACACATCAACCATTGTTAAACATCTATTGTTTGTTTTTTCTGAAGTGGTGATTGAACTCAGACTCTTGCACTTACCAGACAAGTGCTTACTTTATTGAGCCATCTCCCCAGCCCCTATTCTTGTTTTGAAAATCAGTAACATATGTATTGCTGTATGCTGTCATTTTTCTGAATTTTTGTTCTTGCTTTTGCTTTTACTTTTCAAAAAAATTAAATTAAATTAAAATCATATGTTGGATGAAGCCCTCAGTGCCCATCCATCCTAAGTAATAAATGAATAAATTTAATGCAAAAATTACTGAACATACCCAAAGTAAATAATTAAAATGAGACAGTAATAATGTATCTACATACCAGAAAACAAAATAAAGAAGGAACAACAACAAAAATCCCATCTCCTGATGAATTCATTGATCAATTCTATAAAATTTTAAGGACTATATCTCCAGTAATTATCTCCCTTCAGTGAAATTAAAAGGGATTCATTACTTCCAAACGTATTTTTGAAAGTCAGAATTATTCCAATCTCCAAAGCAGACAAAGATCCAATTGAAAACAAACAGATAAATAACCACAGACCAATAACTTCTGGTAACATAGATACAAAAATACTCAATGAAATATTAGCAAGTAGTTTACAACATATCATCAAAAAGATGATCATGACCATGTAGGCTTCCTACTAGAGTTCGAAGGTTGGTTCAATGTATACAACTAAATAACTGTAATAAAGTACATAAAGAGAAGAAAGTACAAAATTATATTATTATTTTCAATACATACAGAATTCATTCACATAGGCAGCTTTCATTTGACAATCAAGATAAAATAACTGATACTTTAAAATTAAATATTCCTCTAACTTCTGTGTGCAATAATCTCCAGGTTGGGGAAGATGCTTCCATGGATATTGGAGAAACTAGTTTTAAGATTCAAGATTGAACCAGATACTTTGCATTAAACTACACTCAGAATATTTTATTTTTTTTTAATTTTGAGACAGGCTTTCCATAAGTCACCAGTTTGTCAAAGATGGCATTAACTTGCAATTCTCCTGCTTTGCCCTCTGGTAGTATTGGAATTACAGGGATGTGCTGTAATGCCCAAATTTCAGTGGTTTTTCATAACCATTTTTTCAAGGACAAATATAAAAGGAACAAAAATGTGGCTTTGTTCAGGGTCTATTTTGGTAGATATTTGTTTTTCTCAGTAGTTAAAGCATAACATATGTTAATTTTTTGCCCTGTGGTTAAAAAATGAGGAAAACACTGCTTACTTTTAAAATAAAGAATTCTCCACTTGCAAATCCTAAAATTTTGCCTTGCTATTAGACATAATTTTGCTATGGGCATGCTTCCTAGTCACATGGAATACATGTGTAAACATTAACAGAAGGATAGACAAATGTGATATTAGTGTTGTCAAGCAATATCAATCCCACATATATTACTATACAATGGTACAGGCAAAAAATTCTTTTCTGATTAAGGAAAGAATAAACATAGGAAATATTAAATCAGATGAGTAAAACTTTAGGTACATCATAGACAAGATTTTAAACAGTAAAAAAATAGGGAGGTAAGATATTTAGGAGTCATAGTTAGTGATAACAAGACATAAAAATAGACTGGAGATAGGGCTAGGGATATTGCTCAGCAGCCTATATGCATGCCTGGAAAGCTCCAAGTCCTGAGTTCTATCCCTGCTACCACCAAAAATAAATATATAAATATAAATAAATAAACAGTGAGAGCATGATATCGAGAAGGAGAGTTTTTCAATGTTCCTCATAATCCCATATGTTAAACCCAAGAGAACAATCATTACATTGGGCTCTTTGACACGAAACAGGTAATTTATTTAAATGAAAAAGAGGAAAGACTGATTTTGATTTAAAAGTTGACATAAAGGAGAAAATATAAGCATTCAGTGTAGGCAGATGCTTCTGTGATTACTTGTGGGAAAAGTCTGAGAGATATAGAAAAAATAGCTATAGGGAGCCACACGCCTATTTTTAGGATGTTGAAGAGGTAGTGGGATAAACTGTTGAAGATGGTCTCTCAGAATTAACTAGTGGATGGGATCCATGCCATTATTAAGAGTTTGGATTTCAGTGTTGGTGGTGATGCTTCATTCTCAAAAATTCAAAAATAAGCAGAGTACATTTGCAGAGTAATTGTTATGAGACACTCAGTGGTAAACAAAAGAGAGGAATTGTTTACCCAGGAAAAATTCAACTGCTTAAATAAATAACCACATCCTGAGTACCGCTAGGTGGAAATAGCTCCTGATATCTGGCATCTGAGCCTGGATACTTTTTTTTTTTTTTCTATCTCCAAGTTTCTCTTCCCTTTCCTATTTGTTCTGTCAAATTAACATAGATAAACTATTCCAATAATTGTTTATTTTCTTTTCAAACCTTGTTAATTCAAGAACTTCTCTTTGGGGGAAAATATGAGATATTTTAGAAAAAAAGGAGAACCATCTGTGACAAGAGTGTATTGCTAATAGCATGTTGAAATTGACAAAAATCAAAAGTGAACACAGCAGCTGTGGTGTATAGCAGTGACTGTTTTAACATTAAAATACATAATAAGAAACTGTGTAGTTTTGAATTCGTTTACTTTAAAATTAATGCAGAGGAACCTTAAAGTTGTGCTTTTAAACTTCACTTTTCACTGTGTTTTTTCACAATGTCATAGCAACTCCAATTTCTCTAGGAGTACTCAGGTGTAGGTCATGCACCTGGATAAATTATATTCCTGTGGTGAAGGTGTCTCTTACTTTCCCTAAGACTTTGTGCATTAGGATTTCTTCCTTTCCACTGGCATCACAGGAGGGGAGAATGGGCCTTAGTGATTTACCATTTGCATTCCAGTCATCGAGATAATAATAGCTATATAGTATCTAGAGTAGAAAGTATGCTTTAAAGTAAGGCCATTCTCTCAAATCATAATATTTTTCACTATAAAACCTAAAGATACTTTTCTTCTACTCACTGTTTCAGAAAACTGTTATTAGTTGAGGCAAAACTTTAAATGGCTTTTGTTGTAAAATAAACAACTGGTACATATTTTCGATGAGAGGGATGGTCTGAGAATGGTTTATTGTGACAATGCAATCACTTTCAGGTATTAAATTTCAGGAAGAAAACCATGAATCACTCACCATGCCACAGTGAAGTTCGACTTATTTCTGTGGTCAGCATGGCTTATGGGCATCAAGGACAAATGAGTCAAAATAACTTGATGGGAAAAGAAACCTTAAGCAACAACTTGCTATGTTTCACTGCATGCACAAGCAAAAGTGTTAAATCCTATTTACTTCCAATATTCATTAATGATATAATAATGATGAAAGGATATGTTTGTTTCATAATAAGTATTATCTTATGAATTTTTATATGAAGAAATTAACACCAGAAACATACACTAAGATTTCACTTGGCTATCAAAGTTCAGATTTAATTTTACCATTAAAAACATTTTAAGAGAATCCCCAAAAGATAACGAGAACATCCCTAATCACATGTAAATGATATCCTTTTTTTCCCCATGTTATAGTTGCAAGGAATAATTTAATTCACATGCTTTATTGAAACAATTATATCAATAGCTACATAGTTTTAGATTGAGTTTAATTATATCTATTTGAGGTATATTTTTGAGATTTTATAGAATCTACGAGCCATATTGAAACTATTAAAAAACAACTTGTGATGCAGAGTGCAAGAGAAGGACTTTCTTTTGATACTTCATTGTGTTACAATTGCTGCAGTACTGCTGATCACAATTAAAGAGGCGAGTAGGGCCTGGGAATAGGTGGGGAGAAGGAAGCAGGGAGAGTGGGGGCGGGCGTAAAGCGGATCTCCATGCAGTATGTGTACGCATGGATACAATGAATACTTGTATTACGTATTCCAAATGGCAAACAGTCTTAAAAGTACACATGCTTTGGAATATTAATGGGTAGCAAAATGCAACATAATCAAAGCTAACCATAGAAAACTCCAACATGGTTTTTCTCACATGAAAATATAAGATGATGTTACAATTTCCAGCTGTTTTTTCTACTCTTCATTTCACGTTTTTTTCTACATTAGACACCTATACAGAAAAAAGGATCATCTACAAAGTTGCAGCTTTCTTGCTGTCCCCTCAGATGTCTTTCTTCTCTTCCTTCTTTCTTTCCTTCTCATTGTACAAAGATCAGATTAGACATAGCTGATATTATTTATGCAACATAAAGGAAACATGACAAACATTAATGGTGATGACAGGAGATGTAAAATCCACACATGATTTGTTTACACCTTCTCTTATGCATCTATTCACTGTTGGACAACACTGAGCTGAGCATTCAATCTCACTCAAAACTATCAGGCAGTACTGGTGGCCCAAGCCTGCAATCCCAGATCTAGGCGAGGTGAGGCAGAAGCAACCTTGTGAGTTTGAGGCCAGCCCGCACTAGATAGTGAGTTCAAGTAAAATCTGAACTATACAGTGATATTTTGACTCAGAATCAAAAATAAAAACAAAGCTTTCTTCCAATCATCTAATCATGCCTAAAACATACGTTCAAAATGTACACAAAAGGTATATCATTTTGTGATTGTTAATAGTTAATTCAGAACACTAATTGTTCATTATCTTTTGGTTCACCTATTCAGGATAAAAAATTATTATATGTTATATATAAATATTTAAAGTATGCAATTACTACATACTACAGAATAACTTTGATGCAATTCTCTTTTTCTTTGAACTAAACACTCAAGACACCAACTATCCTACAGATCTCATTCTAATGAAATTTCAGGTCAACAGCTGCAAATTAACAGCAAAAACTGTAAGATGTGATTAAAGGAGTTCAAATCCCATTTCACAGGTGTAAAGTTGTCACTTAAAGCTGGATCAACTGGACAGATTGTCCTAATCAGTTTTAACTTTTGAATAGTAGTGATAAAGGTAAAAGCTTGACATAGCTATGTTTATGTTTAAATGCTTAGATTGTTTGCTTCTTTTGAATAGTTTTGCTTTAAAAAATCTGCAGATATTTCCTTTGATATTAATTACATTGAAAAACACACTTGGAAAATGTCAAAGTGGAAAATGAGAGTGATAAATAGTTACAATAAAAAAGCACAGCTATGAAAAATATATGTAGTGAAATTCAATGTCTTAGTTTTCCATGTATCAACTACCAATCAGTAATAAACTTCTAAATTAATTGTAACAGTCAATAACTTATGTGCAAACATTGTCTTAATGCTCCATTTGTATAATCATTCACAAAACTGAAAACTAAAATTTTTGTGATAGTCTTTTAAGATTTAAACATCTTTCCTTTTATTTTCTCATTAAATACAGAGTATATCAAATACTGTATACACATTTACACACTTTAGAAAATGAAACTAGCATATTTTTTCAACAGATGGTATATCTTTGCACAGGGAACCCTAAAGATTGTCATATATGCAAAAAAATATCCACTATACTATTGGTTTTTGGAGGAAAACTTGAAAATCTATAAGCAGCAATATCGATAATCAAGGTTACCACGCAGCACTTCTCTATACTAGTATATGTCTAGAAGCTAATGCCACCACTTGGAGCACCTCTTGTAATTGTAAGGGCCAGAAATAACTTAGATTAATGTCATGATGTCTCAATACATTTAGTGATAAAATATTATACAAATTTTTTTTTTCCTGAAGTGTAGATATAATTTTAGGGAAGACTGTATGTCTCCCAAAGAGCATTACATTTTCAAAT
>NW_004524778.1:2443843-2450519 GCF_000260255.1 Octodon degus
TTTTTTTTAAATGGTACTGGGGATTGAACTCAGGATCCTGAGCTTGCCAAGCAAGTGCTTATTCTACTGAGCTGTCTTCCTGGACCCAGTGTATACTTATGTACAAAGGAAAATTATTATTAGTCTATATAGTGTGTAATATAATTTAGAAACAAAAGGAGGAAAATTGGCATTAAATATTTAGCATTTACCTATTGTGTAAAGTTTAACTGAACTACATTTAATTATATCATTATTTGTGGTACACTATTGTATTTCATTCAATACACGTGCATAATGTATTCTGATAAAATCAGAATGAATAGCATTTATATCTTCTTGCCTTGATGTTTGGAACCTTTGAGCTTTCTAGATATTAATTAAACATGTTTACTCTTTCATTAAATTTATCTAGCTCACTGTGAAATATAGTCTTTCCAGTATTCTGCAAACATGGAAATTAATGCTCTGTCTAGCTACATTCAGCTTTTGGTTACCCAAACTCTAGATATCTGTAGCCCTCTCAGCCACTATTAATCACTAGCCTATGCACAGATATATTTATTTTCTTTCTGTGAGTGGCATTTCTCTTCTGTTTCTGATTTATTTCACTTATGATAGTACAGCCCAATTTTGTTTATTTTGTGGTGTATGATTATGTATTTCACCAAATATATACCTAATTATCTGAATTTATTTCTATATTCATTCATGACATCTAGCTTGATTCTATGTTTAGATATGCTGAGTACTGGTGAAATAAAAAGTAATGCAAGTATATGTTTTATTTTTTTTTAATTTTTATTTATTTATGTGTGTGTGTGTGTGTGGCCAGCTAAGCCCACCAGGGGGCGGGGCTGGCTGGCATGTGGTGCTGGGGGATTGAACCGCGGTCCCTGTGCTTTGCTAAGCTTGTTCCAAGGAGGTGCTTTAGACCACTGAGCCATCTCACCAGCCCGAGTATATGTTTTAATATGTTGATTTTATTTTCTTTTATATTTCTTCTAACCAGAATTGAGACAGCTGGTTCACATAGTAATTTGAAATGCAAGTGTTGGAATTAAAGGAGGAGAAAAAGCAAAAAAGAGGAGGCCCACACAGAATGCTATATGTCATGTGGATACATGGAACAAACTTTAGGAATATCTACAAACTGCGTGTTGTGGTAATGTGCGTGCAAATGCAACACTCACGAGATAGACTAAGTTTATGAATTGGAGGCCAACCTGGGCTATATAATGAGGTTAAGTGTTCAAGGCCAGTGTGGTCTACATAATAAGACACCAGCTCAAAACAAAATAAGTTTTATTTAATAAAGTATAAATTAAAAGTAGGAATAATTTGATATATGTAAGGTTTCATTTTTGTATATTTGTTTGGTACCAAGAATTGAGCACAGGGTCTTTGCACTAAGGCTCATCACTAGTCATACCACAGTAATATATGTGCACCCATGTTTATAGCAGTGTAATTCATCATACCTGAATGTTAGAATCAACCCAAATGTCCATCAACTGAGGAATGGATAAATAAGATGTGATATTTTTACACAGAGGCACATTATCCAGCTATAAACAGGAAAAAAGTGAAAGCTTTTATCAGTAAATGGATGCAACTAGAGACCATACCCTTAAGTGAAATAAATCATACCTGTATGTGCAAACATCATATTGTATCCTTAGTGTGAGAACCTGAAAGAGAAAATAAATTCTGAAGGGTACAACAGATACTGGGAAAAGGGAATCAACTTATTCAAAAAGAAGTAATTACTGAGCTAAGGAGAAAGGCAGGAGGGGTACATGGGGAAAGAGATATATCTATGTATGTAAGCAGTGTGGTTTGGACAACTGTATTGTGCATTTCTGCTTGTCTATGGAAAGGAGAAGATAATGCTTAATTTCTTTTGTCTCCATTTTTCAATATCTTGACATCTTTCTCTTAATTTCTTATGTATCTCCTTCTCTTTTTCTTCTTCCAATTTTACATGCATATAACTGGTAATATGAACAACTAGTTAGAAGACAACGCTGTGCATTACAACAAATACTGTGAAATACATACTATATTGTTCAGTTAAATTCTGTACCACTTGTAATTTTTCCAACATTATTTTGTACTCCCTTAAAAAATAGAGATAAGTTCTTGCAAATTTCTTTCTTTTTTGTTTGCAGAACCGGGGATTGAATTCAGGTCCTTGCGCTTGCCAGGGAAACGCTTATTCCCCCAAGCCATCTCCCTGGCCTCAGCAAATTTCTAAATTTAGATTTGAATTTGTGATCTGTCTGCCTCAGATTGCTAGCAACCTAGGGTTATGCGCATGAACTATGATGCCACGCTATAAAAGTTATTTTAATAGAAAAGGTAAATTTAATATTAAATATGAACACAGTTCCTATGTGGCATAATACTGAAATTAAACTAAATGTTTATTTGGCCATCATGTATTTGCTGATAAAATTTGATCCAAAATTTTAATACTAAGGAGAATTCAATGTGTTTAACTTATCCCTCATAAGATTAGTACCACCTTAATGTTGCCTGAAAATGTTTTCTAGGTTTTCAAATTTGCTTTTATGCCAATCAATTAACATTTAACATTTTTATAGCAACCCTCTATATCTTATAATGACACAATAATCTTAGAATTTAAGGATAAAATATGAATGTTGGTTATCCTTTAAAACTAGAACATAATCAGCAGTGAACTCAAAGCATCATACGTGTATTGAGAGCATTTATGCAGAGCTGGCATTGCATTCAATGAATACTTAAGCCATTGTTAAATCATATTCAAGTATCTCATACATATACTTCTGGGTTTATTCAACTGCTTTCCTTTTCCTTTATTTTTCTTTGTGTTGTTATTTTTAATTAAAATTATCTTTGTATTTAACCTAAAAGTTTCTTAAACCTATATAAACTTATCAATTAATAGAAACACTATGCATTATAATTTCTCCTAATTTGAAACACTGGTAAATATTAGACCTTTCAAATAGAGAAAAGTGTACCTCAACAGAATAATCTGATTTATATAATTTGTTCTACTCAATGTGGTCCCGACCGCATAAGCAGAAAATGTTATTTCCTGCAGTGGACCTTGAACCCAATGAATATCACATTTCGACTGCATTTCCAGCAATACTTCTCTATATGATTCTGAAATAGATAGGTTTTATACAGAGCTTATTTTCTCCTACTTCCAACAAGGATGATTTCATGTAGAGTTATTCTTGCTTCCATTTAAAGAAAATCGTACTTCAATAAATAAATTTTAAAAAGTCTTAAGCTCTAGAGGGAAAGCAGTCTATACTTCAATATAAAAGATTAGAGAATAAATAACTTCATCGTTCATACAACACTCTTTTAATATTAGGACCCTACATTTAATTGGTTCCTCTGGACATTCAATGAGTTCAACTTATTCAGTTTTACTGGGAACACAACTGTGATTCTGTTCAAAAGTTCCAAAGACTATAACTGTTAAAAGTACAGACAGAAAATTATGGTCATTAAATTTCATACAATTTCAGATGCTTTTGAAAGTATTTTGACATTCTGTAAATATATTAAGGAATCACTGACATAAAAATTGTATATATGAAGCTAGACTGTAGGATTATTACTTTTTTTTAGAAAGCATTCATTTTGACAGGAATTAATTCCAAAGGAAACTTGCTGATATGATTTAGGAAAATTGTGAATATGTATGTGCCATACCATCTATCTGGAGTTTTTTGAGTAATATTCTAGCAAATAATTTTTAACACATTAAAAGTTTTAGTCTTTTTCAAAATTTGGGAGGGGAGAAAGGTAAAGTAATGCATAGAATAGCATGATCCTTCCTTCCCCCTGCATCCAGTGACTTGAGAGAAGCAGATGCTTGAAGTATTTGAGCAACTCTAGGTAAATACAGAGCAAAAGTGGGAGATCAGCATTCCACCCCCTGGAAAGGAGCTTGAACAGAGCTAGTAGCCTTGGCCACATCCCCAGCAGCAGTGACAGTACCCTTCACCCCACTCCATATCCTGGGACAAAACAAGCAGCATGAGTAGAGAGAGATGTAAACAGAGGAGGGTGTGCAAGAACAGAGGAAAGCAACTGTATATAGACTGCAAGGATTCAGAGGCTGTCTCAGTCTGAGGGTACCACAGTTACTGGGAGAGTGACACAGAGAATCAGGGTACAGAGACCTATGCAGTCTACCAAGTGGGGTACAAAAAACTGCTGGCTGAGACCCTGAATAAGCCCCCACATCCTGAGGCTAACTAAGGCAGGATTGCAAGCACGGTTTTGGACTCTCCTGAGGACAGAACCACAGAGCTGTAGACACTATTAGATTATTATTAATATTTTTCATTGTTTATGTTTTTACTTTTATTATATTTTGTTTTGTTCCTTCTTTTTTCTCTTACCTGAACTATCTTTCTTGAATTTTGACATTTTCACATAAATGAACATTGCCTCTAGTCTTTCTGATTTACTTTGATTTTCTTTTGCCTTCTCTTTCGTTCTTTCTATACTGCCCTCAGCTTCAGGTTCCCAAAGCTTAGTTAGGTGGCCATAACTTGCCCTCCAGCCTTCTGTCTGTTGTATTTATCATCATTTACACCTATAACTCTTTAATGAGGTCACAAAGGAAGTATTATTTCCAATATTATTCTTAGAAGCAAGTATTAGCCTGACACCACAACCAGAGAAGCTTTCCCTAAAAGCATAGATGCAAAAATGCTTGATAAAATACCAGCAAACAGAATGCAATAGACCACAAAGAAGTTGTTGATTCAGAGATGGCACAATATGCACAAGTCAAAAAATGTAATACACTATATTAAAAGAGTCAATGACAAAAGTCACATGATCATCTGAATTGATTTCGATAAAGCAGTGGACCAAGGACAAAACCCACTCATGACAAAAACTCTACATAAAATTGGAATAGATGGTCTTCTTCACAACTGCATAGAACCATCTGTGGCAAAGCAATAGTCAATGTAATACTAAATGGTCAAAATAAAAAGCTTTTACTCTAAAATCAAGATTGTCCACCTTCATTACTCCTATTCAATATACTTCCAAAAATACTAACCAAAGCAATTGGATAAGGAGGATAAAATTAATAGAGATAGGAAAAGAAGAAGTTGAATGATCATTTTTGTAGATGGCATGATACTGTATATAGAACATTCTGAAAATTTCATCAAAAGACTTCTAGATTTATTAACCAAATTCAGTCACACAGCTGAATTGTAAACACTCAAAAATCAATGGTACTGCTGTATACAAATAACAAACTCATTGAAAGAAATTAAGGAAACACCACATTTCACAATAGCATGGAGAAAATGAAATGCCTAGGAATTAATCTAAGAAAAGAAGTAAAAGATCATTACATTAAAAACTACAGTACTCTGAAAAAACAATAAAAAATAATATCAGAAAATGTAGAAACAACACTTGCTTTTTGGAAGGAAGAACCAACTTGGTGAAAATTGCCATTCCTAACTTTGTTATATAGATTTACTTCAATCCAAATTAAAATAGCACGAGCATATTTCGCATAATTAGAGAAAACACTTCTACAATCCATTTGGAGCTATAAAAGACCTAGAATAACAAAAAATAAAGTTCTAAACAACAAAGGCAAGGCAGATGGTATTGCAGTCCCTGAAATGAAATTAGAGTACAGAGGCATAGTGTTAAAAACAGCATGGTACAGGGGAGAAAAAGATCCAGGATACAATGGAACAAATAAGAGGTAAGAATCATCTCTGAAAACACTTAGCCATCTTATATTCAACAAAGGTGCCAAACACATTCACTGGAAGAAAGACATTCTCTTTAATAAACATTGTTGGCAAAGCTAGCTTTCCACATGCTGAAGACTAAAATTAGACCCATATCTGCTCATCCATAAAAGAGGATACAATTGAGACATTTTTATCTAAATGGATATAATTTGAAACCTTAAGAGAAACAGTGGTGTCTCTGTGGTGTTAGAGGCTGAAAACTGTATACACAGTTGTAGCAGCTACATCTTGGGAATCAATACAAATACCCATCAATCAAGAAATGGATCAATAAATGAAGATAAATGAGACATTCCTAGGTAAATGGATTTACTTAGAGACCATATTCTTAAGTGAAATTAAACAAATACAGGAGTGAATATTGGACTGCCTCCCTGGTGTGAGAAACTGAAAGAGTAAATAAGGATCAAAATACACATTGTAGTATAGGAAAGAAAGGTTTCAAAGAAATGAGGAACTAGAACAGTGAGTGTGGAGGCAGTGAAAGGAAAGGCAAAAAAGAAAAAGTTAAAAGAAGGATAAAATGGAAACTAAACTCTGTAAATAAGGAGAAGAAGTGTTGAAAGAAGGGGAAGGAATTCGTGGAAAAGTGGATCAAGGTGTATCATACACAGGTACAAACTCCTAGGAGGAGAAAGATCATATTGTAATAACTCTATCTAAGCTCTACACCAAAGGTCAGAACAGTGCTATACAAAATGACAAAGAGAAGGAACAAAATGCAGTCTCAGGCCCCAAGTCCACCCAGTACAAATGCAGAAGACACTAGCACTGAGGAAACTGAAAATCACATACCAGATATCTCGGAAATAATAGCGTTGACAGTAAAGAATCAACTGCAGAAAGGTATAGAAGAAATCAGATCAGAAATAATTTTGGAACTAAAA
>NW_004524778.1:2459569-2462349 GCF_000260255.1 Octodon degus
CTTTCAATATCTTTTCATGCTTTCTCTGTGCCACTTATCAGTAATTCACAAAAATGGAAAATCCTCCTGTAAGGTTCTTCATAATCAGGTACTTTGAATTATGATTAAACAAATTTCTAAAGCAGTAAGATTAGTCAGATCTTTTTCTTGACAACGTTCATAATGACAAAATAAATGTAAAGAAAATTAGACATCACTGATTTTATCTATTTAATGAAACTGGCAAAATTAATAATTTTGATTAAATCTCTTAGTAAATTTATAGGTGGCCTTTCATCCGTCCTTTTGCTCATTTCAGGTTTTCATCCCATTGAGCAATTTATTTTTCCTTCTCAGTATCTGCTGTACCTTTTACATTTGTGTTACTCTTTCGGGTTCTCACTGGTGAAATCTTGTATCATTTTTAATGCTAGTTTTTTTCTGTCACTATTATATATTCTTTCAAAATCAAGACAAAATTTATACCTTGTGTATTTTTCTTTATATCTAGGATCTTTAAATTTAAGTCTAAGGGGGCTGGGGAAGACGGTTCAGTAGAATAAGTGCTTTCCTGGCAAGCTCAAGGGCCTGAGTTCAATCCCCAGTTCAGTCAAAATTAATTAATTGATTAATTTAAGTCTAAGAACTTACTCCTGGCTTTCAATGGTAATAATTTGATTTATTGTTAATTATAATTATTAGGTAAAATATCTTGTAAAATTTTTAAAATAGTAAATTATGTTTGGTTATCATATCCAAGTTACATTCGTGTTATTTTAGTTAACAGTTATCTTAGAAATCATTAGCCTAAAGCTGTTTGACATTAATCAATATAATTTCTCCAGCAGTTGCAATTATTTTACTAATGAATTATAATTATTTATATTCATTTTATAAAAAAGTGAATGTATGAATAAATACCAATCAGTATTCCTAAAATTTTTTAAAAATGTATTAGGTACAGGGTCTCACTATGCAGCCCAAACTCGAAATGATCTTCCTTTTTTCAGCCTCCAAGCACCGGAATCACAGGCATGCCGGACATCACCTGGACTCAGTCATTGGCTCAGCGCGCCTCAGGGCTGGGTGGTGCTGGGGATTGAACCCTGGTCCCTGTGCTTGCCTAAGAAGAGGCTTAGTCTGATGAACTATTTCGCTGTCCCCCAATTAGTAGATGGAGGCAACTTTTGTATTCTATTTAATGATCTTTTAATTTCAGGTGAATATAAATTATAATCAAATTATAATCAAATATAATCACTTTTATATACCTTTCAAAGAATTTTATGATTAATTTAAGAATATTACAATTTTTTTTCTTATTTTTAGAAGCATATGCTTATTTTTATGTTAAAGATAAATGAATCCTAAATGAGTATAAATACTATCATAGCCCAATTGAATGAATAAAGTATATTTTATGTGAAAAATGTTAAATTTTGTCAAGTATTTTATTTCATTTACCAATTCAAATTAATCCCTGGATAGATTTTGTGAGAACATTGTGTATAAATAATCTGTAATTTTTTTTTTTCTGGTACTGGGCATTGACCCCAGGACCCTGTGCCTGCCAGACCAGCACTTATTCTACTGAACTATCTCCCTGGACTATCTATCAAATTTTATAAAACAAGTAATTTAAAAATTTTATAATTTTCTTGAGAAATTTTACTTATAAGGGATCTTAGAAATTCACATTTACTTATAAGGAAATGAGTATTTTAGGAAGAGTAATTTATAAACTGAGATTGAATTTAACCATATCATATCACATTTAATTCATATTATAAATCATGAAATTTAAAATAGCCTAAAGTGAAGTGAAGCTTTGATGAATAATTGTCTTCCAGCTCACAAGAGTCAGGTCCTTCCCAAACTAGGACCTGATTCACTTAGTAGTTAAAGGCTATCAGTCATATCTTTAATTGACATATTATCATCCATTCACTAATATCCTGACTTAATAACAGTTTCAGAATATGTTTTATTTATTCTTCAAATTAATGGGGCTTTTTCTTGTTTGTCTGTTTGTTTTTGTTTTGCTTTGTTTACTTTTGGTACCAGGAATTGAATTGAGGACGTTGAGTTTTCCAGGTAGCTACTTAAGCAGCTGAGCCATCTCCTGGGCCTGAAATTAATGTATTGCTTTGAGCATCTGTTTGCTCTGACATTGGAGGTGCTATGTTATTCATATTTATTGAAAAAAAATCTCCAAAAGATTTTTTTCCCTAAAATATTTTTGAAACTTGCAGTAAATAACATCTGGAAACAGGATAATTTTACACAAATCCCTTATGAGTCTTTTAGTCTAGACTGGCTACTCTGTAATATGGTAATCAAACTGCACAAGAAACAAAATATAACCTGCAGTAAATTAATGTTCATATTCCTCTACTCCGGTGCTTACAACATGGATCTGAGGTTCACTTTCATTGAATTTACAGATTTATGGATATTTTTAAATACATGAAAAAAATTAAAGTCCTGGAAATTCATTTATTTATTTATTTATTTTATTTTTTGTATTTTAGGGAATGGTCTACATGGTGTTCAGGGTCTCACTACTAGATTGGATTTATACTGATCCGCCTGTTTACAGCCTCCCAAGAGCTGGGATTACAGGTGTGGGCCACCACGATCAGTCTCTATCTCCAGCTCAGTGCGCCCCTGAGGGCGGGGCTGGCAGGGCAGGCTTGGGGATCAAACCCACAGCCCCTGCACCTGACTGCAGGCTCTTTAATCTGCTGAGCTGTTTGGCCGGCCTGAGAGAGTTTATCTTTAACTATAGATAAAGGTTATAT
>NW_004524778.1:2462449-2463344 GCF_000260255.1 Octodon degus
TATATCAAATAAGACTTCAACGTTTTTCCTTTTGACGAACTTTTAATTAAGTTTTACAGAAAAGTTAGCTTTTTAAATGTAATTTGAGACCACAAAAATGACAGTACAGGATAATTTTATAGTGCTGTGTTTTCAACCATACTAAATAGAAGCAAACATATAGGGAAAGTAGCACAGGTGTAAATTAAATCTATTTTTATGTTTTAGAGGATAGCAATTTTCTTTATGCTATTTAACCATAGTGTAATGTGCAAACTATACTAATAAATTAGAGGGCAAGAATTTGCTTCAGGTGCTAGCCTAGAATTTATGCTTGTGATAGATGTTATTTTATGCATTACTGAATAGCAATTATTTTGCTTCAAATATCCCCATAATATTTTAAAGTTTTAATTTCATCTGAAATGACTTCTAGTTACTATGAGAGTGAGAAGTTTGTGTAATTGTGTGAAATGGTGCATTTGTTAAGAAAACAGAAGTCGTTCATGCCATTAATCCAGAACTAAAGGAATCGAAAGGCAGCTTCTGCGCTGAGGACATGAGCACAGAGGTGAAAGCGGGTTATATTGTTTTACTGTTCTGATACAAATAGAAAGCATTGGTAAAATTGTCTTTGTCTTGGTGAATATTTTGTAGTTTTTGCATGGTATTTATAATTTTAATTTAAATTCTAAATGAATCACAAACAATTCATTGAAACGTATATATTTTAGAGTTATTTAGAAATATTTTTGTATTTTAATTGGAATATGTCTTCACTATCCATGAAGAGTTTTCTAGAAAATGTGTTATATGTGTTACATTACATGATCATTTCTGATGTATGCTTACTGTACCTTTATTGTTCCCATATACATGAAATGCTTAAATAAAAAATCCATCTCTATCTTTTTTT
>NW_004524778.1:2463698-2464655 GCF_000260255.1 Octodon degus
TAAAAATCACATGATCATCTCCATTGATGCAGAAAAGGTTTTTGACAAATTCCAACACTCATTCATGTTCAAAGTCCTACATAAAATTAGAATAGATGGCCTCTACTTCAATCTGTTAAAAGCCATTTATGAAAACCTAATGGCTAACATAATCCTAAATGGGGAAAACTGAAATCTTTTACACTTAGATCTGGTACAAGAAAAGGATGTCCTCTATCACTACTTCTATTCAATACAGTCCTGGAATCATTAGCTACAGCCATTAGTCAAAAGAAAGAAATAAAGGAAATAAGAAGAAGTAAAGAAGAAGTTAGGGGCCGGGGAGATGTCTCAGTAGAAAAAATGCTTAACTGGCAAGCTCAAGGGCCTGAGTTCAATCCCTGGGTTTGAAAAAAAAAAAAAAAAGTTAAATTATCTTTATTTGAAGATGACATGAAACTTTAATTGGAATACCCAAAAAAACTCCACCAAGAAGCTACAGAATTAATACAGAAATTCAAATTTCAATTTTTGGTTTAAATTTCATTTCTATGATGGGGATGTCAGAAGACATATTGTAAATGATTTTGATGATGAGATGATGATGATAATGGCGATGAACTAACAATGCTGATTATAATTTTCAAGACAAAATCCCTGGCTCAAAATTTATTCCCCCATATTAGATGGGAAAGCATTTGCTCTTATAATTTTTTCTTAATTCAAGCTCCTAGACAATGAAGATAGGTCATATTTGTCTGTTTAGTAATTTTGTAATGCAGTGAGCAGATTTAGTAAAATACTGAAAACACTTGTCCTAAGCGGACACAAATATTTTAAATTGCTTTTTATTTCTGATTATTATTATCAATCGCCTTCACTGGACTATAATTATTTCTGACATTGTATGGATTGTGCTGAGATATGAAAGATAAAATTTATTTAGAAAATACAGAAAAGGCGCTCTTCAAAGACAAA
>NW_004524778.1:2464755-2472117 GCF_000260255.1 Octodon degus
TTTGTTTGTTTTTGGTTTTTTTTGTTGTTTTTTTGTTTTCTTACATATCTAAGAGAAAAGGGGAAATGTAACATAAGGAATACAAATAAAGAAATTGAGGATGTTCTGCAACATTTAATTTTTTTTTGGAATTTTATCTTTGATTATCAGAAACCCAATATTTTTACCATTAATTGAAAGTGACAAGGATCTTTTTAGTTACACTGTGGATTTTATATCATAAAATTACTTAACACATGTTTTTTCTTTATTAAAATAAAATTTTGAGAAAACTGCTACGTTCAACTTTCCTTAAGAAGTTTGATGATATTGTCTGACATTTTTTTTATGGCTCTGTCTAGATTTCCCCCCTTAGCCTCACGTAGTTATGGGGTGCGTTTCTAGACTTTATGATTAATTCATGATCCAAGCCTGGGATTATGGATATGAGTCCTGCAGGGATTAGGAGTGTGAATGTTACATCCACAAAGGAGCAGACATCCTGAGTACAATATAAGGAAGGATGAGAGGCTTGCTGTCAGCCACTGCTCCTTGCTTTTTGTTCATGCTATTTTGTTCTTTCCTCCTGCCATGAAGTGCTACCCTGTAGTGTGCCATCCTCCCTTGGAGCCAGCTGAGTATGGACTGGAATTCCACAAACTATTACCTAAATAAACCTTCCCTTCCTTAATTTTACATGTCAGCTATTTTATCCAAGCAAAGAGATAAAAGTAACCCAAAAATCTGCTGAAGATTCTCAGGATCATTGCCTTAACCATCTTGCACATATAAATGTATGGCTTTGCCTCTGTCATGTTTCCTAGCTTTTCTCCTTGCCCTCTCTTCGGTGTTTAATCCTTTAGTTCTCACTTTTCTTTTAATCGTGTTATAACTTTCTTTTTTTATTTATTCTTTTAGGTTCTTACACTAGGGAGACTGTATGGTATTTACACGTGTGTCTGGTTTATTTCACTTATGAGTATATCTTCAAGTGGCAAGCACTTAAATATAAATGCTGCAAGTTTATCATTCTTTATAGTTGAGAATTACTCCATTGTATGAAAATATCACATCTTTTTCATCCATTCCTAAGTTGATGGGCATTTTGGTTGTTTCCAAGATTTGGCTATCACAAATTGTGCTGTTATAAACATTGTTGAAACTAGCAGTTATTTGGTAGGATTTTCACCCTGACTAACTAAATATGCTGATACCTATGAACTAAGCAGCTGCATTGAAGATGGCAATGTGTAATACCAGGGCCAAGCTTGGAATGCCTTCATTATGGTCTTCTAATTATTTACTGCTTGTCATGTTTTATGAGTTACTGTTATACTGTCTCTCAAGTAAATGTTTGTTTAAAAAAGGGCTAATAAGTTTAGATTACTAAATTTCTATGTGTGTAGAAATATGTAATTATTTATTCTGATTTTTAAAAATATTTTTTATTTTTCTTTTTTATTCTTTCTCTCTTCACATTCTGTAGGGATTTAAAGTCTATCATATCAATACTTGATGGAAAATACTTGTTCCATGTTATGTCTAAGATGTTTGATATTCAGACAGTGAATTTCAGCTCAACTGCCTATGTTATAGGGAAAAATATCATTAAGATTCTCTTCTGGAGGGTTAACAACTTCAGCTTGCAGACCAAAAATTAGTAAAAAGAAGAGCTGCAAGGACAGCCAATATTTGGCTTTTCAAAGTCAGTGAAGCCTCAGGACATAGGAGAACCTCTACTATAACATCCTGTAACTCAGTGTGTCCCAAATTTTCTGATCAGGGAGATTATTGGGCCACAGAGGCCAGTGATCAATGATGTAGAGTGTTCCTAAGAAGAGTCATATAGAGAAAAAACATTCTCTCAGGCTTTCACAGAGTGCAAATTGGTCAAGCAATGGCTGTGACTCATCCACATGGCTGACAGTGACAAAGGATCTGCAAACTGCGGTAAAGGGTTTCAGGGTAAATCCTGAGGGGATTTGACCAACCTCGTCACATACAAAAGTTACATTTTTTGTTATATAAGTCTTGCTCTATTTTGGTCTTAACCATCCAGCAGAAATGTATAAAAATGAGGTGCAATAAGTAAAGCCAAATTAATATGCTGAGCTGTAAAAGGCTCAAGTCAAAAACTTCTGACATTGCCAGTCCTACAGATAACCCACTACTCTTATGGACTAGTGGACTATACTGGATTATTTTGCTGAATTCATGCAACTACAATACTTAGATGACAATGCAATGCCCATCTCTGACAAAACTGAACAAAAAACAGGGATACAAATAAAGGACCATTTTGTATCTGTATATACAAAATAGGATAGACATACAGATACTTTCTCTTAATTCAATGAGAAAAAAGTTTTGTACTAATAGTGTTTGGACAGGATATCATGTCTGCATCTTGTACTATAAATAACCACTATGAAGACAACAATATGAAATGTATTGATTATCAAAATTGTCATACTAATTGGTTTTGAAACTCACTGCTATTTGTTGCTCAAAAAATAATAATAAATAAAATAGTTGTTGATATCCACTGAGCACAAGGCTTGAGGATATACAGAAAAAAGAAAAAAAAAGAAAGAAAAAAAAGTAACCGAGAGAAATTTTAGTAG
This sequence comes from Octodon degus, assembly GCF_000260255.1. NCBI lineage: Eukaryota > Metazoa > Chordata > Mammalia > Rodentia > Octodontidae > Octodon > Octodon degus. The sequence goes on from NW_004524778.1 coordinate 2,467,359, forward strand.
TAAAATTTGCTATGTAAAAATAGAGCAATGAAAATAAATTGAAAATCTAAAGTGGGACTTGACAGCAGGATTGGCCAGAAAAACTCTGGATAAATCCATTTTACCAAGGGGAAAAACAGAACTCCTAATTTATATACTTGGTTCATTATATAAATATAGGCTTCGCACCTATTGTTTAAAGTACAAAAACAATGTGTACAACATTTTGTCAATTTCTAAATTTTGCTGAATATTTTCATTATTTCTAATTATACTAGTGTAGCCAGGATGACATATGTGTTGCAAAAACTAGTTGCCCCTTGGGCTACAATATTGGGAAGCTCAGGGTTAATAACTTCAAAATAGCCATAGATAGTCCAACAGAAACCAACATCCCACTGTCAATTAATTGGGAATGTAAGGTCTAGGAACAGGCATAAACCACGAATTTCTGATGCACAGAAGATATCCCCAAAGAATAGACTTTCCCCATTGAGTCTTTGATACTAGTGATACAGCTACCTACTACCAAAGCTCACAAAGATCACCACAGAAGACAAAAGAAACATCCTTTGGAAACAGGAAATGTCAAGACTAAGCAAAATGCATTCTCAGATCTGCAGCCAACCCAGAACAAGTCCAGAAGACATCAATATAGAACAAATTGGAAATAGCATACCTGAAATGTTTGAAATGATAGCAACAATAGTAAAGAAATAACACCAGGAGGCTATAGAGAAAATCATATCAGAAATTATCTCTCTCCTAAAAAGATAAATGACAATCATAGTGAAAGAATTGCTGAATATATATTATTAAGAAGGGCTAGATTAAAAAAAATAGAGTACCATTGGAAATGATGGGAAACTTTATAAAGTACAACATAAGAAAGAAGTGCAGTGCATGGAACAGATCTGAGAGAGATGCAAGTCAGCTGAGCTATCTCACTGGTCCCTATTTGCTAATATTTTGTTGAGAGTTTTTGCATCTATGCTCGCTAGAGAATTTGGCTTTTCTTAGCTGTATTGTTCTCTGGTTTTGGTAACAGAATAATGTTTGCCTCCAGGAATAAGTTCGGGACAATTTCTTCCTTTTCAATTTCATTGAAGAGTTTGAGAAAAGTTAGCACTAAATCTTCTCTAAATTTCTTGCAGAATTCTGTGGTGAAATCACCAGGCCCTCAGCTTTTCTTTGTTGGCAATTTTTTTAGTTACATTTTCAAATTTGTTTCTCATTGGATTATTCAGATTTTGTATACATTCTTGACTCACCTTTAGCATTTCATATATATACAGGAACATCTTCATTTCCTTTGTGTTTTTATCCTATGACAGTAAAAATTTTGCAAGGAGATATTGATGATATTCTGAATTTTTCTATGGTCTGTACTGATTTTATCCTTTTTATTCATTACTGGATAAGTTTGTGGTTTTTTGTTTTTCATTTTTTTGATAAGGTTGGATGGGCTTTATCTATTTTATTTATTCTTTGACTGAACCAACTCTTTGATTCATTTTATTCTTTGTATTATTATCTTAATCTTCATTTCCTTAATTTCTGCATTCTTTATAATTTCCTACCTTCTTTGGGCTTTGGGCATGGGGCTTTACTTGCTCTTCTTTTACTAGGGGCTTGAGGTACAGCATGAGGTTCTTTATTACAGCTCATTCTATTTTCCCACTGTGTCACTTTAGTGTTATAAATTCACTCTTAAGACAGCTTTCTTTGTATCCCATAGGTTCTGGAAAGATATGTCTACATTTTCATTTGATGGTAAATATTGTTTAATTTCTCCATTAATTGTGTCGGTGACCCAGTGGCTGTTTTAGAAGGTTCATTATTAATTTATAACTTTTTACATTATTTTTGTGTTTTCTTCTGTTTATAATTTCCATTTTCATTGCACTATGACCAGCTAATTTGACTTGGATAGTTTCAATTCATTTGCAGTTACTTAAGTATATGTGCTAGTATATGATCTATTTTGAAGAATATCCCATGTGCAGCTGAGAAGAATGTGTATTCTGATGTTGCTGAGTGAAAAGTTCTACTATAAAGGTCTCCTAAATAAATTTCTTCACAAATTTGATATTGTTCTGTTATTTTTTTGCTGATTTTTTTGCCTCCTAGTTGATGAATCCCTTTGTGATAGTGGTATGTTAAATTTCCTGATTACAATTGTATTCTTGCTCCTTTGGCTTTTCATGTTTGTCAAAATTTGTCTTATGTAGTGGATGCTCATACACTGGATAGACAGATACATATAATTGCTATCTCTTCTTCTTGAAGTTTTTGTCTAACAAGTATGTAGTGACCTTATTTATCTGTTCTAATCATTCTTGGTTTGAAATTGACATTTTCATTAACCAGAATAGCTAGCCCTCCTTTTTTCTGAGTTCCTGTGCATGGAGTGTTGTTTCTTATCCTTCCACTTTCAATCTGTTAATTTCCTTTTGATTTAAATGCATTTCTTTCATACAGGGTATCTTTGGATTTTGTTTATTAATTCATTCTATTAGTCTATTTCTTTTAATTGGTGAATTGAGGCCATTTGCATTGATGGTTATAACCGATATGTATTGGTTTCTCTTTTCATGATATATTTCTGCTATTCCTTCCAGAATTTCTCATCCTTTTTAATTAATTTCTCTGTTTGGTGTTTCCCTTATGGTATTGTCCATAAAGTTGTGATTGTTTCTCTCTACAATATCTGTCAGTACTCTTTGTAGGGTCACTTTGGTAGCCAAGAGTTTCTTCATTTGTTCTTTGTTGCAGAAGAATCTTATCTCACCACTTAATTGGATAGATTGCTTTTCATGGTAAATCCATTTCAGTTGGATTTTGTTTGCTTTCAGGAACCTTAATACCTCACTCCAAGGTCTTCTTATTTGATAGTTTGTTTTGAGAAATCTGCCATGGTTCTAAGTGGCTTTCCATTGTAAGTGATCTGCTTGATCTTTCTAACAGCTTTCAATAATCTGTACCTCTGCTGAATTTCTGCGGTCTTGATTATTATGTGTCTAGGTGTAGATTTATTTTGATATGGCTCTTTAGAGTTCCATTTGCCTCACTTAAATGTCAGTCAGATTCTTTATTCATGCTTGGGAAATTTTCTGCTACAACTTCTGCAAATAGTCTTTTTATGTCATTTGTGCTGACTCTTGCTATTTCATTGACACATATTATCCTTATATTTTTTTTTCTTTGCTTGGTTGTGTAGCTGTTAAATTGTTATTTATTAGATCCTTGTTTGTTTTAGGAGAACTTTATTTAACATTAATTAGCTACACCATTGTCTTCCAGGCCTGAAAGTCTGTTTTCAGTTCCATTCAAGTTGTTCTGCCAGCTTTCACTGAAATTCTTAATTGCCTGAGTAACTGTTTGAATCTGTTTTGTGTATTGTAATTATTTCATGTATTGTTTCTTCAATTTTTCCGTGATTTTTCTCTTCTCCTTTTTATGTTTAATCTATGTTTGTAGCCCTCTTGAGTAATTATTTCATTGTTGTTGCCATTTATTTTTCACAAAAGGTTATTTCTGATCTTATTTCTTCTATAGCCTGATGATTTGTTTCTTTACTTCAGCTGCTACCATTTCAGCAATTTCAAGTGTGTGAGTTCACATTCTTTTATGTCATTGTCTCTTGGGCTTCTTGTGCATGTGATAGGGGAATTGACAGTGTCTTTTGCTCCTGTTTTGGCATTTTTGTGGCTTATAATTGTCTTTTGGAATCAACAGCATTGGGAAAGCAGTGGGGCATGTGCGAGCAGGTTCCTGCTGTGGTTGGGGGAGGTGCAGATAGATCGCACCACTGCTCCTCACTACTGGTGGGTAAACTGGCCAATTCTCAACAAAGCTTCTGTGCAGGAGGTGTGTAGGGGCCAAGCTCATCAGGATCCCACAGACACCCAGCATCTTCCTAAGTTCTCAGATGGTCCGACTGGGCCCAATAACAACTGCCTCACCAGTGGTCAGGAGCCCGTGGCTGGCAGCTCCCCAGGATCCTGTGACTACACGCATCCTACTAAGTTCTCAGATGGTGGGCAATACTTTTCTTTTACTTATTCTCTTGTTTTGCATTTTTCATTCCCAAATTTTATCTTTCTATCACCCTCTTGGAGTAAAATTTTGTCTTATGATTCTAAAGCAGAAAACCAATAATATTTACTTTATATTATTTTACATCATTGCTACATGTATATGTTTATATTTTATGATTTACAACTACATATTTTCTAATAGACAATGTTAAATTGTCATCCACATATTTTAATATAAATGCATTCATGTGCATTTTATTTTCAAAATACTTTAAAATTTGCTCCAAGAATTACTATTTATCTAAATATTAGGTCTTTTTTTTAAATAATAGATTTGTGTTACTTGCCTTAATTTGTACACAATAAGAACATTTTTTCAGGTATCCAGCTGATACCAACTTTATTCTCTTACTTTTGCTGTTAGATAAAATAAAGTTGTTGTTGTTGTTGTTTTTTAATTTCAGTCCTTTGAAACAATTGGTACAGATTTTCTAGAATATCATCTGGCTGGCAGATTTTGCATATAAAGAAATGAATGCAGTTTCAAAAGTCATTGTATTTAATACTGCAAGTTGTAAGTGTTTTTCCAGCATCCTTCAACAAACAATTCACATTTCTCCTGTGAAGTGGTTCGATCCTTTGTCAAAGATAAGGTGGCAGCATATATTGAGAGTTGATTCTACATCTTCTAATTTGTTCTCTCTCTCTCTCTCTCTCTCTCTCTCTCTCTCTCTCTCTCT
>NW_004524778.1:2478057-2486033 GCF_000260255.1 Octodon degus
GATTTGATTTAAAACTGTCTCATTGCTATATGTTTCTCAATAAAATTATGGAAAAAAATAGAAGTCTAGAATTGAGGAAGTAGATTAGGGCATTGCAGACTGGCTGAGATAGGATTCCTGGGTAACCTGAGATGGAGCATGGGCTGCTCACCATGATGAGGCCTGTCAGTCACAGTCAGGATGCAGGGGCAGAGCAGCTTCTAACAGACTGCATTTGGGGGACAAAAAAGATAGTAAACATTGACTTTACTGCCACTGCATTCTTACTGTCCTCCCAGCCTCCTATTTTTATATAGTGAACTATCTTGCTCTTGGGGAAAAACTTATCTTGCTCTTTTCTCTTTTCACTTGTCTTTATTCTTCCTTTCTTTTCTTCACTCTTTTTCTTTTCTTCTTTAAGATAAATTGTATTTATGTTTTCACTATTCTCTCAGCCACTTCTTGGGTGGGACAGAGAAAGGCAGCAATCTGTAAGCACCATGCTATCTGGCAAAAGCATGACAGATGTACAAAAGATAGACTGAAAACTGAGCCAGGTAGAAGGAAAATGTAGTTATACAGTTGTATATAGTTTCCCCTAAAAATATAGAATTTTTGAATTATTTAGTTGTGGTTGTGAACCTACAGTATCTGTACCACAGAGGACTCTTGATTCTCACTGTAAAATATTTGTCAGCTCTCATGTAAAGAAATGACCTTGCATGCAATTGCAGCATGAATTTTAAGTTCAAATGGCTGCACAGTATGGAACAGAGCAAAAATGTAGGACAGTTTATGATAAGACTTTGCAAGGTAGTGAGAAAAGTGACATGATGTTTAATATATCACATTCAAAAAACAGGTCTAGTTCTGCTGCTTTCCATAATCTAATTGAAAGTAAAATCTACTTCTTAAATAAGAAATTCTAGTATGGTTTATTCCATAGATAAACAAAGAAAATACCCGTTCTAAGTACTATGATCTCAACATTTGTATCATCTCCCTTAAAGTATTGAAATCCTAACCCTGAACGTGAAGATGTAGGAAATGGGACCTTGGAAAGTGGTGGTCAGTGTTGAGTCTCTCATGAATGCAGGTAGTGCTCTTACACAAAAGCTTTATAGCACTGTTTTGCCCCTTTCACAAGGAGAATGCATTGTCCATGAATAAGGAGGCATTTCCTCATGAAAAACTAATTCTGTTGATATTTCGGTCTTAGAGTGCTATTTCTGGAACTGTTAAAAATCTATTGTTCTTAGATTATTATTGTATTATTGTTCTTAAGATGATAAATCTGTAATTATTTCCTATAGCAACATAAATGGGCTAATATTGACTTTAATAAACCAATAATGATTGATTGCTTCATGGACTTTTGGCTAAGATCAAGTGTAATAAAGTGGTAATGAAATTATGTTAAGTGTTATTTTATATATAGTCTTTTGTTGAGTATATTATACACATATGTATCTATATAATTTACATATATATTCACAAACACAAAAATCACACACACATATATGTATATTTTTAAATGAGCATCAAACTCTGAGACATTTTGCCAGTATTCTACATTCCCAGTATTTCTCTTAGTTGCCCAGTCTGCCCTAAAACTTGAAAGCCTCTTGCCTTAGCCACCTGAGATTACATGATGGTAGCCAACACATCTGGCCAACCAATTATTTTATTGAAGTGTAGCCACTTTCCAATTGTTTAAACATTGTTGATGGCAGTTTCAACACTGCAATGGAGTTATAAAAGAGGTCAAATTTATCAAAAAAACTTAAGATATTCACTGCCTGGTCCTAAAACACCAATAAGAAAGTCCTGAATGCTGTAATAGGAAGTGAAAGAAACATGGATGGAAATCAATTCAAACCTGCCAACAAGTAGTACAAAATGCTCAAGATGTGAATGAAAGGATGTTGACCTGTGATCCAATTCATCCAGCTGAATTCAGCCACATTCTGGGTGTGACACAACCAAAAGAGTGCACCCGGATCAACTCATAGACTGATATCAAGTAATAAAACACCCTGGTTCTAAACAGCTGCCATCTTGGGATAATTGCTATATAACAATGAATAATTAAAATGAGTTACAGAGGTAAGAAACTTCTATAAAGACAAAATGGGTACTACTGTCTTTTTTTTTTTTCTTTTTCTAGTACAAGGGATTGAACTCAGGACCTTGAGCTTGTCAGGCAAGTGCTTATTCTACCGAGCTATCTCCCCAGTCCACAACTAGCTTTAAGATTGTAAAAGCACAAAATCATGTATAGGAAGAAGTTGACAGAACAGTGACAAAATTATTATCCTGGCCAGCAAGAAAACTCAGTGGACTAAGTGCATGATTAGGCAAGTGCAGGGACTGGGGTTCAATTCCTGGCACCACAATCCACACCAGTCCCACCCCTCCAGATGTACTGAGCTGGCTATTAAGATCATGCGTGATGTGCCATGTGTGTAAACCAGTGCTGGGGAGGTTAAAAATAGGAGGATCACTGTGAGTCCGAGCTGTGTAGCAAGACCCTGTACGAAATACATTAAAAAGAAAGTGAAAAAGATTGTTATCCCAGTTTACCTCAAAACCATACAGTATTACTAGGAAATGTGGAAAAACTTTGCCTATATTAATATAAAACTTAGTAAATTTACTAAGTTGAATGTAGACCCAGTTGAGTACTGTCCTGGTTGGATATGAAATAGCTTATTGGACCCTCTTTGTTGTGAGCAGGAACTGTTAAACTGGAAAATAAAACAGTTCCAATTTGTTACATTCTGTATAAGAAAAATGTTTCTCAGAGGAAGACTTAGGCCTCCATGCATCACCAAGTTCAAAATGAGACTGAGATCTTTTTAGAACTTTATAGAGAATGTTTGGGTTGTCTTCTGCTTATACTCACCCTTGTAGATAAAAAGACTTCTGGAAATGCTAAGATTGTTTCCATAAATTATTCACACAGCCCAAATGTCAGTGAAATATTAATACTAGCTCTGAAAAGCTAAAACTGGCACTCTGATATGTGACATTATATAATATAAGCATCCTCACATGGCTTACTCATTAAATACCTTTGCATTTCACAAATGGGTCTCACCAGCTAATGCCAAGTGGTTTCCATATCCGACTAAAAGACTCTCACTTGATATGAAGAAGAAACCATCTCAGTAACCCTTCTGAGGAAACTGAAAATCACTACCACAAGGAATATTGGCCTCGGAGAGCAGGGGCAACAGAGGCATGCACAGAGGCAGTTTCATGTAATACTGTAGACTGGCTTTTACCTTTCCCAGGCTCAGGAATAGAGACAGGATTAATGTGTAAAAAATGTTAGAAGAGTGGATACTCTGAACCTGCAAAATATGGACTACATATTTGTATCCTCCTGAAAATCATATGATGAATTCTAATCCCCATGAATTGCCATATGGAGGAAGAGTGTTTACCAGAGATTAGTTTACGAAGGAGGAGAAATGAGAACTTGTTCCCTCATTCTTTTTCTGTCTTTCTTCCCTCTTTCATTCTACCTTTGTCTTCTGTTTTTGCTTCTTTTCTCTTCGTTCTTCTCTCCCAGGTGACCATCTTCAAAACAAGTGAGTCCCTCCAAGGCAGATGGTCTGCCAGCCCCTTAATCTAGGATTTCTCAACCTCCAGAGCTATAAGAAATATATGCTGTCACTAAGAAATGAGGGTCCAGTATCCCCAAGATTTGAAAAAGGAAGTAGAAGTGTCATTTGTTGTGTAATTTTGTGATGTATTGAGGAAAAATATTTCTTAAAAAGTCAATTTCACAAATTGAAATTATCATGTAAAAATTGGACATTAAGAGTTGGGAAAATAAACATAGATGATAATTCCAATTATGAATTAATAATCTTTTAGATAGAATAAAAATGGGGAACAATGGAACAATGTGAGTTGTTCCATAGCAAAAATAAAATCAAGCAAGGTGCTTTAGAAAATACTTCAGGGGCTGGAGAGATGGCTCAGTGGTCTAAAGCACCTACTTGCAACAAGCTTGGAAAAGCACAGGGACCGCGGTTCGATCCCCCAGCACCACATGCCAGCCAGCTGTGCCCCCTGGTGGGCTGAGCTGGCCACACACACACACACACACACACACACACACACACACAAAATAAATGTTAAAAAAAAATACTTCAAACCAGAAAGCTGTGCTATGCTACTGATGGAAAAATGAAGAGAACACTTAATATCATAAAATTGAAAGCTAGGTAGGTGAATGCAACAATTTGTTGAAAAGTAATGTGAGATAAAATAGATATGCAAATATGTATCAATATCTATCAGATTCAAAATACAAGTGGATGAAATCTTCTTCAACAGTTTGAATTTGGCTTGCCTTAGCTTGACTATTATCTGTGTGATTTTCCAACCTGGAAGCCTTTTCCACTGATACTCATTTATAATCAACAAATTGTTGTTAGGGATGAAGCAATTCAGTCCAAATATATCATCTCTTAGATTTCAAATAATGCCTATCTGCAAGGCTATATGTAAATGTACATGCCATCTCGTGACTATTTGTACAGTGCACATTATATCTGGTGAATGACATAAAGATGCAAATTGCTATAAATGGAGTATCTCAGCATGGTCATATTTGCACAGAAATATTCAGTGATTACAAAATTACAAAAATTCAGTGATCTTTCAAGATGCCATTGGCATCTTGAAAATGGGGAATGAGAATATAAAATATTATAATTTTAAGTATTCTGGTAGTTGTTGCTTTAAAATTTAGGGGAAAAAGAATATATATATATATATATACCAAATTAATTAAGATTGTCATCACAAAATATCTTGTTTGATTTGTGTTAAAATATGCCATTGAACCAAATACTGAGCTGATAAACCCCATCACTAACTTATTTTCCTTTTGGCAAATTTCTCGTGCCTGTTCTCCTGACACTAATAATAGCTTGCATGATAGCAATCAAAAAACTTTCTACTTCACTACTCTTTTCTTATCAAGAAAGCCAATAAGAAATAAGAAGAGTTGTAGTTTAAGAAAAACTTGGACATTACTAAATTCTAATGTACAGCAATAGGCAATATTAACACAGTGTTTAAGCTAAACTGAAGCTTAGGAGTTCTGAATATTATTATGTTAGCCTCAAAAGTATATCTGGGAATATCACCAACAAAAAGCCTGATTAACAACAACATATTTGTGACATGAAAATAAAAGAGAGGATAAAACAATATTGAGCTCTTCAACACCCAGCCATGTACTTATGAAACTAAATGCTCATAACCCTGCTGAGATTATGTGTACAAGATAATCCCAGTTCTTATTTGATCAACTGGAGCAGATATGAGAGTTTCATAAATTTGTTCAAACTAATAATTACTAAAACTATGGTACCATCTTAATGTTAGGAAAATAAATTTTGATATTTTGTCCACATTTATTAATTTAAAGTTTGATTACAGTGTATGTTTGTACATTATTCATGTTCTGGAAACCAAACGAAGGAAAACCTTACCTATTTGGAAGCGATTTTACTGAATAATAGATTATCTTTATGTAAAATTTATAATATGTGATAGCATTATTAATCTTCATTTTCCAAATATGTATACACATCCAAATAGTAAGTAATTTTGTAAAAGCACCAATTTTATGAGGCAAGTAAATATTTGATACAGACTCTTGAATTTTTCAGCACTCTTGGTTCATTAAACCTAAATTTTTATCCAAATGTTATTTGTTTAGTAATTGTTACTTCTTTTTTTTTTGTTTTTGTTTTTTTTGTTTTTGTTTTTGCGGAACCGGGGATTGAACTCAGGGCCTTGCACTTGCCAGGGAAGCACTTATTCCACTGAGCCATCTCCCCGGCCCTGTTACTTCCTATTTAGGCTCACATAGTTACTTAATTATTTACCACTGATACAGTAATTATGGGCTGGGGAGATGGCCCCAGTGCTCTAAGTGCCTGCCTTGCAAGCCCAAGGACCTGAGTTTGATTCTCTTTACTTTACGTCATACTGGGCCCAGAACCCTGGGCATATTGTGCAGGCCCTGAAACCTAGTTTGGTGCCATCTGTAATGCCAGTTACTCAGATAACCAGATATTAGTTTGTAAAATTGGTTAAGAAATTAAGGAAAAAAAGTTAAGCATTAACTGTTCCTTTCAATACACCAGTAGAAATTAGCAATACAATTGTCCCAGCATGCTTTCTCTCCCAAGTAGACTATTGCTTTAATGAAATGCGCTGCCTTTTTCCCTTACCATCATGTGCCACATCCACTTCTTTGTTGTACTGCTGTGGTCCTCTAGATGGACATCAGCTTCATTGACTGCAGCGGAAAGTGAGTGAAGTATCGCATCTCAATTTTCAAGAGACTTAGAATATGTAGTACATGTGGGAAAATTTGATAAATAAAATTAACAAATTGTCATTTGAAAAGATACAATATTATTTAAGATAAAATATAATTAATTGCAAGTTAATATGACTTGCAATTTCAATTATTACATTAATGTAATATACATTTACATATTTTGTCTTTATAGGTAGAAAATTTAGTCCAGAAAATATTTTATAGTAGTATCTCTCATCCCATCAGGACAGATATTTATCTTATGAGTAATATACATTCAGTTTCCTAAACATTTTAAGACTACTCATGTATTTACATATCAGAAAACTACATTATTCTTATTACTGATGATTACATATTATCAAGATTTAGCAAAAAGCTGAAAGAGAAATTAATTTGAGTGACCGTGGAAAGCTGGTCCAGCAGAGCCTCAAAGATTGTTTTGATGTCATAAATTGACTCTAATCAAACATGCTATTCAAGTTGTCCTATTTGAACTTGAAAACAAAATCTACTAAAAGAAATATCAATTACATAATCTTAAATGGATTGAAATACTACTGATCAAATTATATATTCTCAAATTTTCACTCAAGCCACCTAATCAACTTTAAAGATATAAACAAAACTGAGCAATGTAAACTGTTGCTTTATTTTCAAGTACATACTTCTTTGGATAAAAAAAAAAGCCCAGATTTACAGAGAGTGCTGTCAAAGTGTATTTTAAACTTTTATTTGTCCCCAAAATTCTTCCATAAGTATATAAATATAAGGCTATAATGTAGGATTAGACCTCTTTTCCTTGGGACCATAGCCTTGTTAATCATAAAGGAGGTGTTTTATTGAATTTTGTTCTACAGACTAAGTTCTAGAAATCTCTGAGGTCATAAGGGAAGACCATTCAGTCCAATGATCTAAATATTTATATAATATACAATTATCCCATGGATAAACTTTTGTTAATAATTATAAATGGCTTAAGCTTTTTATACATTTTCATGCCAATAAGGTTAGTCTGTGACAGCATAATGGTCAATTTTCCCTTTTTCTGGGTCACAATGCTTGATGAACACAAATTAAGAAAATAGTTCTGTGGTTTCTGGCTTCAGTTCATGGTAGGCAGGCTGCAGTGCAGATTGTCATGGCAGAAGGGAATGGTGATGTGAAGCTGCTTGTGTTGTGGTGACCAGGTGCAGAGTACAGGAGAAGAGCACCGCCAAGAGACCTAGTGCCCCAAGGGCATGCTGCACTACCATCTCATTCTGTGGTGTCCCACATTCTAAGACCATGTCTAGCTAGAAACATCACCGCTGGACATAACCCACTGATAAATGTCATAAACCCAAGATACAGTAACCTCTACAGGAGTGACAAAATTCAGGCAGTATGATAGTTAAGATTCATTGACATAGATAGTTTTATGAGACTTAATAGTAGACTGGGTATTCTTGGGTCAGAAAAGATGAGAGATTTGTAATTCATGCCAAAGAAGTCACGAGAGGATAAACATTTTAAATTAAATCTCCAAACAAAACCCTCCTAAAATAAAGGGAGTGAGATGGCATCAGTACAATATTGAGTTACATTATAAGGGCGGAACTGAGTTTGAAAATTGAAATCTCTGTGACTATCCTTGCCTGTA
>NW_004524778.1:2486133-2490279 GCF_000260255.1 Octodon degus
TCTCTCTCTCTCTCTCTCTCTCTCTCTCTCTCTCTCTCTCTTTCTCTCTCTGCCTCTTTCTCTCTCTCCCCCCACCACCTCCCCGAGTGCAATGCTATTTTATCAAACCAGCTTTGATATAAAGGCTTTATCAAATCAGGGATTGTGGTGGCTCACATCTTGTGGATGAGGTAGCTTTTGTTATTCTAGGGCTTTTCTGGTTACCAGTGAATTTCAACATCATTTTCTTTAGTTTAGTGAGGTATGTGATTCATATTTCTATTATAATTGCAGTAAATCTACATAAGAATTTTGGAAATAAAACAACTTTCATTCTGAGCTTTTCCTATCCAATAACATATTTTCATTTTCTGGTCCTCTTTAATATTATTTCCTTTACAGATTAGTGCAGCTTTCAATATAAAAGTCTCTCAATTTTATGTTATATTGAATCCTATGTATTTTTTTTTCTTTTTTAAAAGCTACTCAGAAATGTATGATCTTCCTAATTTCTCTTTGAGTAAATTTGCTATTTCTATACAGGAATGAGGTTGATTTTTGATTGTTAACTTTCTATCAAGCTAGAAATATGAATTAAGTTTATAGTTGAAAAGTGTTATTGTTTTTAACATTTTGTACCTTTATTTTCAATTATTTGGGGAATAATTATTAACCAGAACTTGTATATTTTTATAAGTTTTTTATCATTGATGTCCTTGAGCTAGAAGTCCAATGCACTGTCCATTGTGCCACTGAGCCAGGCTCATTAATTTCTTTGAAATCTCATGCTATGATTCAGAATTCCTTAGTCTTCTTTTCTAAATCATTTTGGTTTTGTTTCTATAATAATAATTGCAATAATTATAAATGTTTACCCTAGAAGAGTTCAGTTCGGAATTGGAAAGTTGGATACCCTGCATTGTTCTTTGTGGTAACTCTTAGATGCTCAAGACACTCGTACAACTCGAATGTGACAAATAGATTTAAGTAACAGAACTAATATTTAGTTTTAACTAATGTGAACTTTTCTGGTGGCTACCATAATCTTGAGTTTGCAGTACAAGTCAGAACCAATGATTTCATTTTCAAATGATACTACACTACTTCATATATGAAACGTATAAGGATTAAGCAATTTCAAATTCAGTCTTGCTATTTTAAAAATTGGGAAAACTGATAATACATACATCAAGTTTTGATAAAAATTTCAGTTGCTTAGAAAATTGCCTGAAGGAATGAAGAAAATATTCTTAAAGACTGAAATTTTTGAGATCCAGTCCTAGCCCAGGCCCAGGCAGTGTGTGCGAGAGCTTCCGACCAGCGCCAATGGGCCCTACCAGGCCCAGCAAAGGCGCAGTGTGGGTGAGACCTCCTCCATCCCCTTTGAATGCCCCCCAACACTCCGCAGCACCTCCCCCACCCAGCTCATTGAGGAGGAATTAGTGCAGCATTCCAGGAACACCCAGATCTAGTCCTAGCCCAGGCCCAGTGAGTGTGTGGGAGAGCTGCCTCTCCCCCCCTACTCCAAATTGTCCCCTCCAGACTCAGCTCAAGCTGGGCATACAGGCCTGGGGTGAAAACCTGCAGCTACAATCCCTGCAGAGAGTATAGGGGACAGAAACACCCAGCTAGTAAAAGAGCAGAACATCTTGCCAGAAGGGCACAACAAATTCACCCCCAAAGGCAGGAGAAGGAAGGAGCTGAGCACAACAGCCAGACACAAGCCAGGCACAACTGGATAAATCCAAAATTTGTAGATCTGCACCTGAACTTCAGTAGGTGCTAAGGTTATAACTGCACAAAAGATCTACTACAAAAGTCAGAAGGCAGTGCTACAAAAAATGACGAGAAGGAGCAAAATGCAATCTCAGAACCCAAGCCCACCCATAACAAGTGCAGAGGACACAAAGGCAGAACAAATCAGGAATCACACAGCTGAAATCAATGAATCAACAGCTTCCGAAATAAAGAAACAGCTGCAGAAAGGTATAGAGGTACTCAGATTGGAAATGATAAAAAGAAATCCCTGAATTAATAATATTTGCATTAAAGAATATAATGCAGAAACATATGAAGGAAACCCAATGCCCACCAAGAACAAGTGCAGAGGACAATAGCTGAGCTCAAATGTTTGAAATAATAGTGCCGATACTAAATTAGCAACAGCAGATAGTTATAGAGGATCACAGAGCGGAATTCTTTTCTACTAGCTCAGATCAAATGTATGAATTAATGACGTCGATAATAAATAAGCAACAGCAGAAAGTTATAGAGGAACTCAGAGCGGAACTTTCTTAAATAAGAAAAGAATTCTCTGAACTCATAGCATCTGAAGTAAAAAATCAACTACAGAAACATAGGCAGGAAACCCAATCTGAAAAACATACTGCTGTAAAAGAATTTATAACTGCTTATAAAGAAGACATTGATAAAAAAATAGATGAGATTAGAAATATGATGGATTCCTTGAATGAGCAATACAGGAAAGATATAGATCACATGAAGCAGAGTCAAAGAGATATAGAGGAATTTAAAATCTCAGTCACAGCTTGCAAAACCGTTTAAGTGAAAGTGAAGACAGAGTTTCAGATACAGAAGATGGTGGAGCAGTGAGTGAAAAGGGAAGAAAGAGTCTCTTAAAAACAACTAGGATGCAGGAAATAATAATCCATCACCTGCAAGATGATGCAAAGATGAACAATGTGAGACTAATAGACATCCATGAGAAAGAAAGAGTCAATAAAAATGACATTAAAAAATATGGGCAGAAGTAATAGCAGAAAACTTCCCAAATATGAAGAAACAATATGACATTCAGGTAACTGAAGTATTCAGAACGCCAAGGAACCTCAAAACAATGAAAAACACACGGAGACATATAATAGTCAAGATCCCAGAAATTCCGAACAAGAATAATGTACTGAAAGCCACTGAGAAAAAAGAAGCTGATCACATTCAAAGGAAAACCCATCAGAATTATGGCCGACTTCTCTTCACAAACCAGGAAGGTAAGAAGAGCATGGAGCAGAGTACTTCAAGTCTTCTATGAAAAAAATCCCAGCCCAGGCTACTATACCCTGCAAAACTCTCAAGTTTGTTGGAGAAGTGAAATACTTCCATGACAAAGAACAACTAAAGAATTTCATGATGACAAAGCCAATCCTACACAGGCTACTGAAAAATGTTCCAGAGAGGGACCAAAATGATCAGAAATCTGCAAATGAGATCAGAAGCAACCAAATAAATAGGGCAAGCAATTAAACACAGGAGAAAAAGGAGTAAAGGACAACAGGTAAATAACATGTCAATTGTAAGTCAATACCTCTCATTTCTAAGAATCAATGTAAATGGACTCAATTCACCAATTAAGAGAAATAGACTGGCATAGTGGATTAGGAAACAAAATCCAACAATATGCTGTATACAAGAAACACATTTAACTCATAAAGACATTCCTAGGCTGAAAGTCAATGGATGGAAACAATACTACATGCCCCAGCACCTCTGAAAAAAACAGGGGTAGCAATCCCATTCCCAGACAGTCTCAACTTCAGACCAAGAACAATCAAGTGAAATAAACAAGGCCACTATAAACTGGTTAGGGGAAAAATTCAAGAGGAAGAGGTAACACTTATAAATATATATGCACAAAACACGGGAGCACCCAATTATATACAGTAAATCTTCATGGATATGAAAAATCTAATATCCAATACCACAGTTTTAACAGGAGACCTTAACACTCCTCATCCCCTAAAGATAGGTCAAACAGACAAAGACTTAGCAAACAAATAACAGAACTGAACCAGAGTTTTATAAAAATGGACTTGTTGAACATATGCAGAGTGTTCCACTCAAACACAGATGAATACACATTTTTCTCAGCTGCACATGGGTCATTTTCTAAAATCGATCACATACTGGTCAATAGGCCATGCTTAAGTATATGTAAGAAAACAGAAATTATTCCATGCACATTATATGACCACAGTGCAGTGAAACTGGAAATAAATGACAAAAGAAACGAGTAAAAAACCCTAAATACATGGAAATTAAATGAGACCTTACTTATCAACCAATGGCTTACAGATAAAATTAAACAAGAAATTCAACAATATCTACAATTCAATGAAAATTCAAGCACAACTTATCATAATTTATGGGATA
>NW_004524778.1:2492341-2492982 GCF_000260255.1 Octodon degus
TGCTGGTGTAGCTAGCGAAAAGGTAAGAAAGGATCTCTTAAAAACAATGAGGATACAGGAAAGAATAATCCATCACCTGCAAGATGATGCAAAGAAGAACAATGTAAGAGTAATAGGCATCAATGAGAAAGAAGCAGTCAACACAAATGACATTAAAAAATATGAGCAGAAGTAATAGCAGAAAATTCCCAAATATGAGGAAACAATCTGACATTCAGGTAACTGAAGCATACAGAGCACCAAGGAACCTCAATCCAATGAAAAACACACAATAACATATAATAGTTAAGATCCCAGAAATTAAGCACAAGAATAATCTACTGAAAGCCGCTAGAGAAAAGAAACAGATCACATTCAAAGGAAAACCCATCAGAATTACGGCCGACTTTTCTTCACAAACCATGGAAGCAAGAAGAGCATGGAGCAGAGTACTTCAAGTCCTCTATGACAACAAATTCCAGCCCAGACTACTATATCCTGCAAAACTCTGTTTCAAGTTTGATGGAGAAGTGAAATACTTCCAAGAGAAAGAACAGCTAAAGAATTTCGCAATGAGAAAGCCAACTTTACACAGGCTACTGAAAGATGTTCTAGAGAGGGACCAAAATGATCAGAACTCCACAAATGAGATCAGAAGCAAC
>NW_004524778.1:2500037-2503824 GCF_000260255.1 Octodon degus
ACTTTTTATATATGCATTAATGCACTGCTAGTCACAGCTGAATGTGCTCTTTGAAGGCGGGGCCAGTTGGAGGAGGTAGATCACTAAGGCGGTGCCCTTGCAGGGCTTGGCTCTTGTAGTCAGTGTCATGACCTTTCCTTTGGGATACGTGTGCAAGCAGCCGTGCTCAGCCATGTCTTCCCCCACAAGGGTGGTACCTTAGATCCAGGCAGCCATTAACTGAAATCTGTGAATCCAAAGCCAGAAAAATCACTTCTCCTTTATCTATGAATCATTTTTTCCCAGTGGTGGAAAGGTGAATTCATTCACACTCATTGGATTTATAAGGCCTTCCGGAGTAAGCTCAGGCACCACTAATCTGGGCGTAATAAAGAAACCTGCATAAAATCAAAGCTATGCCTGTTGTTATGCAAGGCACAATACTACCAGCATGGATTAATCCATAGATAGCTTACTGTGGTTCTAAGTGTGGATAGCGAGAGATTCTGCGTGTGGATGGCACTCATTAATTGGCTTATACTGTACATGGAATAAAAAGCAAAGAAAAAAAATTTGCTTTCTCCTGCCTGCTGTGCTGTCGACTGTTTCTAACCACCGCGTGGCCTTGCCTTGGAGAAAGCAACTATGGACCGAAACCTATACAAACTGTGAAATGAAATAGCCTTTGGTTCCCTTAACTTGTCACTGTCACATATTTTATACCAACAACAAAAAATTAACAATGAAACAGACTCTGAAACTTAAATGACACATAACTTCTCTTATATGAGAAACCCAAGATATTGATAAACAGCAAAATGGAAGATAGATAATAGGAAGGCAGATCTTTTTCAAGAAGGAAAATGACCAAGATATACAGAGATGGGGATTAGAAGGGAGGGAAAGGTAATGAAAAATGAAAGCATTATGTATTAAAAACATAAATAAAAACAGACAATAAAAAGAATGTAATAATGAGATGCAGATAATGTGAAGGGAAAAAAAGTGAAAAATCATTAAGATGTATTGGGTACATGTACTGATTCTCTACAAAGAATGTAAAGATTGTGTACTGAACATATCTGGTAAAAAAAGTTGCTTCCTAACAGTGTTCTGAGGATTATCATGGACTACTAGCAAAACACTTAGGAGTTTCCAGGTATGCACGACTCAAAGAATTATAAAAACAATATTAACTGTTCAAAATAACTATATAAAAATAATGTTTCCATTAATTGCACTATCTTCTTTCCCAAATCAAAATAGATGGTGATATAATGGATCCACATGGATGAAATTTGTTCTTCCTTGCATATATACTTCATAAACATAATTAAAATTGAGTTTAGCACAATCCTTATATTTCTCAAATAAAATCATGACATAGACAGATCAAAGTAGAAGTCAACTCACTGGAGAAAATTAAGCAGCAACTAACTAGTAAATGAGAATATAAAGTATTTAGTAGGCATTAACAAAGATAAAGTAATGAACTTACAAGTGCCTTCTCAGTAAGTTTTAATCTTTTCTTATGGTTGGACTTTGCAATTACAGTATGTCTTTCTTTTTCCTGAATGATTTTAGCTATTTGATAGAGAATTAATGCACATTTCCACAACTTATTCTTAGCTGTAAGCATCAATGAAAAAGTTATCTTTCAAAAGTAAAGTGTGTGTGTATTTTTATGCAGTAAAGTACAATATTATGTCAATTCTACTTAGCAATTTGATTTTACTGTAGATGAGAATATATTAGCTTCTAATTTAAAATCTATAGACAAATCATCTAATTATATTAGAATCATATATCTTAGGATGGTTGTTCAATATTGTATTTGTTTCTCAGCAGATGAAGCTGTACATTAATAGGGTTAGAAGAAGACAAAAATAGGTGAAATGATTTTAATACTATATGTGTAAATAGCTTTCATTTTTTGGCACTGACATTTACATTATTAGTAATTTAACTTCCCAATTAATTTTAGCAATCTAAATTAAAACAATCTTGGTGATAAATAAAATTGACTTTTTCTACCTTTCACATCAATGATTCTTATATGAGCTACTAAATTTGAAAAAACTGATAATGCTATTTTTACAGCCCTATCTGTCTTTTTACTTCAAGGACAATTCTTTTGTAATATTAGATCCTACTGATAGCTCTTTAATGGGTCTCACATTGATCATCTGTTGTATAACATTACTATTCTGCATAAATTCAACCCCTTTCATTCTTAGCAAGATTTTTCAATAGGTGGCTAATTTCTTTCTAAATTTTAATCTTAACATTTTCAATTTTTCTCACTGAAAAAGTGACAAAATATTTATTACCTGTATAATTCTGATTTAGTATATTTTTAGATTCGTATCATCACATGCACAAATTAACACTAATTTTTGATTTTCATACTTTTTTCTCAATTAAATCTCTCAAAGTGCAACTGCATGTTGATGATTTGTATTTACATGGCTCTGTCTGTCATCATTAAAAAAAGCGTCCTGAGTATCATCGGCAGCTCATGGAATGTCATGAACAAGTTGTGCAATTATCATTTGAGGCATTGGACTGCTTTTTTCAATATTACTTTTATTAGATAGCCTTTACGGGCTTTCTCCTCAGAAACAAAGGAGAAATCTATTCAAAAAGGTTAATCAAGAATGAAAAATCCATGCTACACTGTTCTAGCCATTACTGTAAACCCACCTTGTGCCATCTTGTGTAAATACAGAATTCAGCCCAAAGTATATGCACTTGTTAATGTCTCATTGCTCACCCAACGCCTCGTGCGGTCCCTGAGGTAAGCCTCTGTAGTTTGTGATTAATTCACGTCCCACCACTGGGATTATGGGTGAGAGTGCTATACCTGCCCTGGGATAGACAGCCTGAGTACAATTTAAGGAAAGAGAGGCTTGCCAGCTGCCATAGCCCTGGCTGCTCCTCCTTTGTTCTTTAATGTTTTCTGCCTCCATGAACTGCTGCTCTCTTCCATGTGTCACTCTGCCTTGGAGTTAGCTGAGTACGGACTGAATCCTTCACTAACTGTGAGCTAAAAAAACCCTTTCCTTCCATAACTTTGACTTTTGGGCATTTGTCCCAGCAGCAAGAGAAAAGCAACTGACACAACACACTTTAGCAGTTTACCACATGGCCAGCACTTTGAGCACCTCTTCTAATTGTAGAGACTAATAGTAAATTATATTAATCTCATGATGCCTCAATAAATTGAATACATTATTTATACAAGTTTTTCTTTTCCTGAAGTGCATATACATTTGATGGAGAGAATCTGTATCAAGAAGTACTATTTTAAGTCTAAATATTACCTGTAATGCTTACAAATATGTCCTTAAGAAAACATAGCCAAAACCAGTACAGAATTTTAGGCTATATGTTTATCGAAATAGAAAAACACTCACTGTATAGTTTAGGCCAGAAGCATAATGTCCTATAAAATAAATGGATCAGCTAGAAGGACAACATCATGCTCTACGTAAACGATCATGTGATTGTACTGACAATGAAACTGAAAAATATTTGGATTATGGGTAGTCTCATAGGTTATAGGCATAACCTTTGATAATGTTAGATACAACATGAAGAGCACCAGAGTAATGAATAATGTTCACAACACTATGAATAATGTCCATTCAATAATTTTTGTTCTTAACTACACAGAAATGGGGAACACTAAAAAAAATTTTGTTTTCTAAGAAAAGCTAAGATGGAGAATTTACATTTTGATGGCCAGTCAGATAGCTCAGCAGAATAAAATGCCTGCTTAGGCAGGCACAGGGACTGGAATTTGATC
>NW_004524778.1:2504404-2510490 GCF_000260255.1 Octodon degus
AGTGAAAATGTCACTGTACAAATGTCTTCTGCCATTTTGTAATCTCATTGTCTCAAATACAGTGGAACCTCAGTTCACAAAATGATTCTCACTCCAATTCAGGTTGCAGGCAGCGATGGATGAGAACACAATTGAATTTAGTGGTTTGGTTCAATTTCATTATTATGGGGAAATTTGATTAGGTTCTCCACTTCACTTTGCCACCCGAATCAGAGAAAGAATTGAGTTTGTGAACCAAAATATCACTGTACTCTTTCTTTGCAGCCAGGAGAGAAAATGAGAGATACATATTATATCATATGTGGGTAATTATGCTCAGATATTAAGGGTTTTATGTTTGCCTTCCCACATACCACTGACCAGAAGTAAATCATCTGGAGTTAAAATAGTTGCAAAATAAAGCTACATATGTATGCTTAGCTTATGTGCTCATGAAGAGAAACTGTGAACAAAAAATACCCGTCAGACACTGAAGTCTGGGTAGTTAGTGGCCAAACTATGAAAGATTGCTTTACAAGGTGTCATTTCATTGTGGTTAAATGTATTTTATTTACTCCAGGGGTAAGAATTTCTTTTGACACAGGAAGCTTACGGGCACAGGTATCTTCTGCAATAGCATATTATTACACGGAAATTTGTCAAAACATAGAAAGATTTAGACAGGGAACATGGGGGAAAAGACGTATTGTGCCTTGCTGAAGAATTATTTGAACAAGAGTATATTATGTTGCAAGGAGAGTTTAGACAGGGACATTTTGTTTTAGATGTTCATATTCTCTTCAATAGGAAAATCAATCGTGGCAAGTGCTGCTTAAAGGCAAAGCTGACTTCTGTGAAATGACGGATGGAGTCAGCAGTTAGAGGTTAATTGCTTTGAGAAGAGAGGTGGGGACAGGATCCCGTTCAGAGTGTATTGAAAGAGAGCAAACATTTTGCAATTGTGAACATCAGTAGAAAATTGAATCAATAGTTATAGGAGACATGAGATCATTTTTGGGATATTTCCTTTCTTGTTTTTTAAAGATTGATTGGCTACTTAAGCAATGATAGAAATTTCAATCATGAAAAAGTGGGAAAATGCATGCTATTACATAATCAAAGATGTATTTAAGCTGAAGTGTAGAAGGATTTTGCTTCAACAGATGATATATGACTCATTATTCCATTAAGAAAGACAGGGATTTCAAAGATTTTACTAAAAATAAATGACATGTTTTTAAGGACATATATGTATATATTGTTTTCTATCTCAGCTACTATTTTCCTATTGCTGGAACAAAACACCCAACACCCAAAGGTGAAGTGGGAAACATATTTAGCTCATAGTTTATGGAGGTTTCAGTCCATAATCAGCTGGTTCCAAGGCAAAGTGGCACAGCAGAGGGGCAATAAATCATGGCAGTGGAAGACACCAAAAGGAATGTAAGGGAAAGGGAAAGAAACCCTCTCTCTCTCCCTTAATCGAATGCAGGCTGCCCAACCTAGGGCAAACATAGCACTCACATCCCTAGTGTCAGCATCAAGCAATGAACCAATCACAAATTTTAGATTCAGATGCCTTTCAAAGTCTATCCACCATGACTGCATAAGGCTTTAGGAGGGCATCCAAAAACAAACCTTAACATTACCATATTAATATATACAATTTTATGTTTTATATATCATTAAATAAATTTAATTAAACATTAGAGGAGAAGGATTGCTAGTGATTCCAATGTTTTTATGTTTCTGCTAAAGCTTCATTTCAAATTGGAAAACTAAACTAAACTAAAATAAAATTGGAACACTAGTGGAGTAGGGTGATTTCATGGTAGGTATGCACTAGACTGTGGGAAACATGGAAAATATTGAAGATTTCATCATTGATAATGAAGACTCCTAGGGTTTCACCAGGGCACATGTTGATTAGATGAAATATTTAGGTTATGAATTCAAGTACTGAAGAGGTATAATCTGTATAAAATGTTACTACTTATAAAAGATGTTTTTTTTTATAATACATTGCTGGGATTATCAGGTACAATAATATATGACGGGCAATCCCAGCCCACCCAGGAGGCAGAGGCAGGAGGATCGCCTCAAGTTTTATGTCATTCTGGGCTTCATAGTTCAAGACAAGCATGAACTACATTGAAAGACCTATGTCAAAACAAAACAGAAACAACGGGGCCGGGGAGATGGCTCAGTGGAATCAGCGCTTCTCTGGCAAGCGCAAGGGCCTGAGTTCAATCCCCAGTTCCACAAAAAAAAGAAAGAAAGAAAGAAAGAAACAACAACAATAATAATAACAAAATCAATACACTGCCAAGTTTAAATTTTCTCTCAAAGCACTTCAGTCTGGGATAACAAAGCAAAGTGTTCAACAAGGAGCCCTAATACTAAAACTATCTTATATACACCACATCATTGTTTAATGAGTTAAGAAAAGTCCTACTGTTCTGAAAGAAAGATAGTCAATATTTAGGTAGATTAAAACTAAAATTAAGCTTAATAACTTTGACCTCATTTTTTCTGTCCATCTATCACTAGTAATGACTATGTTATAAGTAAATGTATAAATTAAAATGCTACTTGTGTGTACAATAAATGCACATTTATCAATCTGACAGGTAAAATTAAGAGCAATAAGTTTTCCTCTTTTATGAGCAGAATATATTTATTGAGGGAAAAAAAGCTCCTGTTTGAGAGAGGGACAGGAGGGGGGCCCCGAGCGGTTGATCCCCCAGGTTTCCTTTTGCTAATTTAAAGCAGTGGCAAGGTTCATTTGAAAAATCAGAAGTGAAGATTGAGGGAGAAAGCAGCTCTGCAGAGTGAGCTGGAACTGAGAGAGGAAGGAAGGGCTGGCTGCCTCGAGGAGAGCCACAGGAGGCCGGGGCTGTTCCGTGAAGGTTACAGCTGTTGACTCCTTCAAACAAAAGAGCTACAATATGGGTTCTCAAGTGTTGAATTTCTAGCGAGAATGCTACTGTCAGAATATTAAAATGAAGGCATAGTAGACACGAAATCCTGCAAGTTTCTCTATAACAGAGTTTTCTACATCTTGTCTCACAAATATTTAACATAGCTGCTAGAGAGGAAAGTTCTAGAAATTTCAGTTGATTACTGTAAAAACCTAAGGTCAAAATTTTAAACTGAGGTGGAAGAACAATGGAATGCAACTATGCGGTTCAGAAAATTAACTTAATATAAAATATAATTTTCTATTTAGAGGGATATTAGGTTGACTCCAAATGTCATCTTACATGAAAGTACTGAGCTCTAAATACCTCAACTCAATTTTGAAATTACCATTATAATGCAGGTGTTAATTTATATAACAAATAAATTTGTCATGATTTAAACATAATTATTAAAGGAATGTCTATGTTAATAACAATTTATGAATAAAATGCACTTATAAACATTACTTAGAAAATAACATATGAGAAAACAAAAGTCTACTTGTTTAGATATTTATAAAGTATAATAGACTTCCTGAAAAGAGAAAGAAAGCAAAGGATTATGTAAGAGAGTGGGAAAGCAAAAGCAAGTATGAAGGAGCAGGGTAGAAGGAAGAAGAGCAGAAGCTAGTGAAAAAAAGAGTTCAAGAAATTAAAGCATTTCTTTTCCAAGAGGAATGCTGCAACGGTGCGATAGGAATTTATAGTTGAAGGCACAGCCACACAGTCCCTAATTTCCCACTGTTCTTTCTTTCTGGAGTCCTGGCAAATGTCTTTGTTAAGGTGGTTATTTACATAGAGTGCCCTAACATGCTGAGCTTAAAGGTTAAAGTCAGTAGTAGAAAGAACTTCATTAAAAAGACCATATTTTAGAAATAGAGTGGTCTTTTTACAACTAATGTTAAATGGGGAATTAAGGCAATGACCCAAATAATTAAAGTAAAACAAACCCTATGCATGTGAGAGAAAAAATGTAGAGCTCTGAGGCTAAAATCATCATGAATTACTGTCTGCATTCATCAAGTTAATGGGGGCAATTACTCAGCATGCACTTAGAATAGGATATGTATCTTCAAAATGAAGTCACTGCGTGAGTAGACACAGATTTACTGACTTTTTTCTTTCTCTATCAAAATCTCAGTAATTTTTTTTCTTTTAATGCAGTGAGATAAATATCGATATTGAGAGGAGAAAATAAAACAGTATTTCATGCACACTGGCTAATTTGTGACTTTTTTAGCTATTTAAGTTTGTGTAAGAATTAGACAAATGTTAGAACATGCAGCAAAGTTAGAAATCAAATACAAGTTTCACGTTCAAGCTCTCTATATAAGCAACAAATGTATTACAACTAAAGGTGTGCCTATCAGTTATTTCATGACGTACTTTTTCTTTAGCATACCAACCAGATGATTTCTATTAATTTGCATCTCCATGCCTTTTTATTTTATTTTGTTACTACTATAGGTTTGTATTAAATTCTCTTGAATCAATTGTCTTGAATAGTGTCCTAAAATGTGCCATAGTAAGACAAATAAATAAACATGGAAAAAATTATAGACATAAAAGTAAATTTTCTTTCTCAAATAAGTAACTTCCTTATTCAAGTTTGGAACTGATCAGATCTTTATTCTGGTTCTTCACATTTAGAAGTTGTTAAGATATACTGCTGTTTCATGGACAGATACCTCACTGAAGACACCAGATCTCACTAAGTAGCACAGGCTGCACTCCGAACTGAGATTTTCCTCTTTCCTCCAAAGGAATGGGCTCCATGTGTGCACCAGGATGCTCTGCTATTGAGGTACTGTTAAAAATGACACCAGCTCATGTTCGTCACAATCATGGTAGCACTATGATAATTGATATATAACGTAGCATTTACATATATTCAACTTAATTCTTTTCTTTCCTTCCCTTCCTTTTCTTATATTCCTTTACATT
Organism: Octodon degus; assembly: GCF_000260255.1. Lineage (NCBI taxonomy): Eukaryota > Metazoa > Chordata > Mammalia > Rodentia > Octodontidae > Octodon > Octodon degus. Next base: position 2,509,288 of record NW_004524778.1, read on the forward strand.
TTTTTCTTTTCTTTACTTTGCTCTTGCCTCTCTCCTCTGCCTCCTCTCTACATGTCCTTTATTCCTTCTTAACAAGAAAGAAAAATAAAAATTAAGGAATAGTAAGTAAAAAACATCGAGTAAAAGTGGGATACAATTTTAATTTTTTGAATGTTTAATTCCAATTATACTACACTAGAATTTTTAAAAAGGGCAAATTTCACATAACATTGAATTTTTTTATTCTCAAAAGTAAAAAAATAATGAGTTTAAGAATTATTAAATTCTAATGCACCCATTGCACATTGAATGTGTATTCAAAAACATCATGTTTAATCCATAAACGTAATAACTTTACTTCTGAATTAAAAACTAGGGATTATAAAGCAGAATTTTTTAAAAAACAAAGATAATTTAAAAAGACTAAAAATATTGTGAAAAATAATATGCTTAATTATATGATCCTACGCTATGAAATACAAATATAGATAGAAACATAAATGAAATATCTAACAAGTCTTGCAAATATATGGGAGGGATATTACAGTCTTTCTATTACCTGAAAATGTCCTGAAGTTTAAATTAATGACCTTTTCTTATCTTCTTTATGTAATTTGACCAACCAACAAACACTCCACACTTTGAGGGACAGGAGGGCTTACGAGGTGGCACTAATGGAAAAATGCATGAAGCGTTGGTGAAAAGTCAAGTGTCGGTGAATCCAAAGATATTATCCCTTCAAGATGTTTTACATTAGAGAGAATTACAGTGATAGAAATTCAGATCACTTGTTATAGATTTAGGAACACAATTATTGTTACTACTAGTTATACTTTTTTACTGCAACTTTGTGAAGTGAGGTGAGGTATGAGTGAGAATGTATGGAAGACAGGACAGATACATAACTCAAATAGAGTTTGATCTTTTACCTGAATATTTCCCTAATAGCAAAAATTCAGAAAAGCATTATATGATGTATGATTTATATTGTAAAACATAGATAATACATATACATGTAATCAATTTGTTCCAGATTAAATTTGGCAGCTGGAATGCATATATATGGTTTTCTCAGAGAAAGGTAAAAAAAATAAAGATATAACTTTTAGAGTCGGTAATTTTTTTTTTTTTTTGTACTGGAAATCAAACTTTGGACTGTATGCATGTCAGGCAGGTTCTTATACCACGAGAAAATGCCTGAAATTATATCACTTTTGAATGAGG
>NW_004524778.1:2511490-2512597 GCF_000260255.1 Octodon degus
ATGAATGTCCATTTTGTATCTGTGTATTCAAAGTGGTTAGGATAGATATATAGTTACATTCTCTTAATGAATAGAATGATTTGTTCTAATAGTGTTTGTAAATAGGATATCAAGTCCTCATTTTGTACAGCAATTAACCACTAGGAAGAATATGTGCAATGTGTTAATTATTGAAACTGTCCTACCGATTTGATTTGAAACTGTCTCATTGCTATTTGTTTATCAATAAAATTATGGGATAAAATAAAGACAATTGAACACATTCCCTGCCAATGGGAATAGAAAATGGTCCTTTCACTGTGAAGGTTCTTTGGGAACATTTTATTGATGTGAAGACAGCAATGGACAAGAATGTAGCGTGTCCACAGTCCAGGTCAGAGCATGACATTTTCCTGCACCTTCTGAGGATGCGTCCATCAGCTTCATCTCCTCCAGCTCTCCCCCGGGATGAAGACTGCTTATACGCCCAGATGAGACCTCTTCAAAAGGCTTCAAAAAGGAAGCTTTTGAACCATCAACATTACCCAAGTGTGTAGTGAGGGCCCATGCAGATTTCTCAGGAAAGAGCTCAACAGCCAGCCTGGCCTGCTGGACTCCTCCCAAGGGCTCATCTTCCACACTCTTCTGCCCAGGCCCCACCTCTTGCCTGGCTAAATAGCCACCTACTTCCCCAAGGCACTACAGAGTTGCTTCTGGTGACCACCTGAGTAATCTGGACATGCATGAATCGTGCGGTGAAAGCATGTCATTAAACATTTATCCTAATCTGCAGAATGCACAGTATAGGGATTTAATCAATGTCCATGCTGTGACTATGGGAGGTGGTGGTATTTCACTCTACCATCAGGCAAAGAGGGACTGTAGGACAAGGTGCTGGTAGGGAGGCAGGTTATACATGTAATAGGAAAACAGCTTCCTAGGAAATCTCTCCACTTTGTAATTGAATTTATTGTGAACAGAAAGATTCCTGATTAGTAAGTTTTGCTAAATAGACATGGCAACAACATTCAGGCAATGTTGTACAAATTAAAGAGAACAGCGTCATGCGATTGTTAAACTTTGCGCTCAGATATTTTTTCAATTGCTTTGCAATTCTGTAACATCAGA
>NW_004524778.1:2512751-2513810 GCF_000260255.1 Octodon degus
AAACTAAAAATAAATAAATAAATATATTCTGCTCATAAAAAAATTTAGGTGAAGAAACATAAATCAGGAAAAGTTGAGAGGTATTTTCAAGTTCTTTTGCAGAGGAAGAAAGGAAGATTGAATGAGAAGGCAAAAAATGTTAACATTTTGTAGAAGGAAAATTTTATTGTAGATGATGTTCAGATACTTTAGCAGTTACCAACAATTATAAATGTATATAAGTCATTAATGAATTTATTTGTAATTTGAAGAGCTGTTTTATTATTTATTTATTTATTTATTTATTTATTGCCGAACCGGGGATTGAACTCAGGTCCTTCTTTTTGCCAGTCAAGCACTTACTCCACTGAGCCATCTCCCTGGCCCCAGAGCTATTTATTTAAAACAAAAATGAGGAGCATCATAAAGGGAAAGTAGGAAAACATGTTTGTGATAGACCCTTTTCTCTCTTTTATCTAGAAACCAGATTTGGGTTTAACAATACTTATTATTGAAAGTTAAATTTTATTTTATTTATCCATAGGTATCCCAAAGTATAATTATATCTGTTTGCCCCTGAATGGCAAATTGTAAGCATTAGCACACAATAGGATTTCCAATTCAAAATTTTAGCCTGGTGCACAAACTCTGAAATTTTCTTTATAACAGGAAGCCAAGAGATTCTTAGAGACATTTAAATTTTTTGAATATACTTCATGTAGTAACACAGATAAATGTAATTGAAAATATATTATATTTGAATCAAAATACTGAAATATTGTACACTATGGTTGGTATAGGGTTCAAATAACAAGGAAATATTGTTCATATATATATATAAAATAAAGAGTCGTAACTTTTCTTTGTATTACTCTTCAATATCAATTAGCTATTAAAGGACAGGAAATTACTCAATACTTGACTATTCATAGGATAAGCAAATACTGTTTTCATAGTCCTCCTAGTTTGGAATATGTAAATAATACTTAATATGTACTGACAGCATGTTTATAAAGCACAATTTATTGGTGTTTTTTTTTAAAGCATGCAATAAAATCAGGGCTACAAGGAAAGACATGT
>NW_004524778.1:2520535-2522600 GCF_000260255.1 Octodon degus
TTAACCACTAAGAAGAATATATGCAGTGTATTATTTGTTGAAACTGTACTTCCGATTTGATTTGAAACTGTCTCATTGCTATCTGTTTATCAATAAAACTGTAGAAAAAAATAAAAACAATAGAGGAGAATATAAAAATGATGGAGTATTTGAATAAGCAATACAGGAAAGAAAAAATGATTGAAGCAGATTTAAAGAGATACAGGAAATTAAAAACTCAATCACAAGTCGACAAAACCGTTTGAATGAAAGTGAAGTTAGACTTTCAGACCTTGAAGACACCATTGCATCTAGTAAAAAGGTAAGGAAAGATCTCTTAAAACACCTAGAATGTAGGAAAAAATAATGCAACATCAGTGAGATGATGAAAAGCTGAACAGTGTAACACTGATAGGCATCAATGAGAAGGAAGGAGTCAATATAAATGATATAAAAAAGAACATGGGCAGAAATAATAGCAGAAAACTTCCTATATATGGGAAAACAGTCTGACATTCAGGTAACCAAAGTATATAGAACTCCAAATCACATCAACCCAATTACAACCACACACAGGTATATAATAATCAAGATCCAAGAAATTCAGCAGAGAGACAGTGTACTAAAAGCCCCTAGAGAAAAGAAATATACCACAGTTAAAGGAAAACCCATCAGAATAATGGCAGATTCCTTTTTACAAACCATCAAGTCAAGAAGAGTATGGAGCAAAGTACTACAAGTCTTGCAAGAAAACAATTTTGCAGTAGCCTGGATTCACATACCTACAATATTTAAATGGCAATTGAAAACCCATATCAGACAAATCTAAACAGAAAAAGGGGAAACAAATGAAGGACCGCTTTATATCTATATATACAGAATAGTTAGGATAGATATACAGCTACTTTCTGTTAATTAAAAGAGAAGAAAATTTGTACTAATAGTGTTTGGACAGGATATATCATGTCTGCATTCATCATGTCTGCATCTTGTACTATGAATAACTACTAAAGACAACAATATGCAATGTGTTAATTTTGAAGCGGTCCTACTAATCAGTTTTGAAACTACCTCATTCTTATTTGTTTCTCAATAAAATTAATTTTTAAAAATTCCTACCCAGACTGATATACCTTGCAAAACTCTCTTTCAAGTTTAATGGAGAAGTGAAAGAACAAATAAAGAATGTCAGGATGACAAAGCCAACCCTTTCTAGACTAGAAAAAGATATTCTAGAGAGGGATCAAAATGACTACAGCTGCATGAGTGAGAACAGAAAGAACCTACCAAATAGGGCAAACAATTAAACACAGGAGAAAAAGAGGTATACAACAATAGGTAGATAATATGTCAAACATAATTTAGCACATCTCTTTTATAACCATCAATGTAAATGGACTCAATTCACCAACTAAAAGAAATAGACTGGCAGAACAGATTAGGAGCAAAATCAAACAATATACTGTATAAAAGAAACACACTTAACTCTTAAACATATGCACCACCACACCTAGCTCTCCAGTTCAGTTTGAGACAATGAAAGCTAAAAGAACAACACAGAATTAATATATGCTGCCATTAATATGTGAGATAAATAGACATGTAAACTTATACATGTATAAACATATTTAAAAGAATATCAAGAAGATAGGTCAGTGTTTGAGTTAAGGAAAGGAATTAAATATTTCAAAGTCTATTTAGGACAAAAGCTTATTTTCTGTAGTTGTCCATGATTTTGTTGGTAATATTGAAGAATTTGAGGTCCCAAAAATTGACATTTCCTTAGGCAACATTGGTAGGTCTTGTCTCAAACATAACTACCTACCTAAATACACACACACATACATGCATGCATACAGAAACAGTAAATCTATAAGGAAAGTATACTTAAAGTATATTTAACTTTTAATCTTCAATAATTTCATTTCTGATATTTTTCTCTTTGAATTTCAAACTCCTGCATTTCATAATTCTTCCAAGACTTTTCAAGTGTACTTGAAATATACACTATGAATGCTGTGATTTGGTCAAGCAGGGTTAAAAGAAAAAAACAGTGCCAAACATTTACTTTCATCTTTAGGATTAT
>NW_004524778.1:2522700-2524326 GCF_000260255.1 Octodon degus
TAAAAAAAATAATAAATAAACATATTGGTGCTGTGAATGTGGTCGGGGGTAGCGCTCCAGGCTCTTCTACTGGGTTAGACAGATTTTTGCATTTCCTTCTGACTTTATTCTTTCTTACATCAGAGACCTAAGGGATTATTTTAAATTTTATGCAAATATTTTACTCCTCAACAAGCAAGATGATGACCTAAATAATAAAAAATCTTGCCAAGCCTTTGTTTTCTCTCTACCAGTATTTTATATTAATTCGATCACACTTTGCCAACAATAGAGATAAGATGCTGCAAGAATGTACCAAATGGGTAAGCAACACACAGGCTAATTACATGACTAAGATACCTGCTAGCACTGTGCTTCACATGGGTGTCCTCAAGTTCACAGACAAAATAAATTAATAAATTCCAATACTTGAGATAGCACTTGTTTTATGTATCTCCAAGGTTATTTATACTGATGCCATGGAATTAAATTGTACTTAAAAGCTGAGGCGTGAAAACATTTGTCATTTAATAATTGTTAAATATTGCTGCTACTTGATATGCGAAACATAGTGTAAAAACTTGTTTCTCTAATTGGAATCAGGGTGTAGTGTGTGGTTTATTTGAGATAAAAGGCGAACTCAACCAATGAATCTAGCTTTCTTTAATTAAAATAACAGTGGTCGAACTAATCCAAGATAATTATGAAATATGTAAGGGTTTTCTCATGCAATTTTTAATTGATTTTTAACATACATGCAAAGAGTACAGAAATGGCAAACATAGAATAGATAGTTTAAAATACCAGTGCATTCCATCCCTGGGACTGCCATGCTGACCCAGCCCCCAGGGCAAGTTGAGACAGCAATTGAGACTGGGCGTGTGGTACACATCTGGAATCCCAGCCCTTGGGAGGCTGTAAACAGGCATATCACTATGAATCTGATCTAGTGGTGAGACTCTGAACCCTCTGTAGACGCTTCCATAAAATATAAAAAATAAATAAAATACCTATGTAAAAAATCTTGCTATAAAATGCACAGCACTTCAGGACTCCATGACACTCTACACTCTCCAAATGGATTTTTAAGACTTTGATGAGCATAATTTTTGTTTCTGTTATCAAATATTACTTTTTTGGTTGATATAGATTTTCTTACAGTACATACTCTTCTGTTCCTGAATCTCTACACAATATTGTGTGTGAGGGATTCATCAATGTTATGTCTGATTTCTTTCTATTTATTAAAACATACTATTCATTACATAAATGTCATAACTTATTAGTGATTTCAATGCATGAAACTATTGGTAAGTGGATGCGGGGGTAATAGTTCAGTAGAATAAGCACTTGCCAGGCAAATGCAAGGGCCTGAGTTAAATCCCTGATGCTGAAAAAAAAAATAGAAAAAGAAAAAGAAAAGAAATCAACCTATTGGTAAGTAATCCAAATAGTGTTCCACTTAATAAAGCTTCTCTCTTTCTATGACTTTTGATAAACATATGTTATACTTACATCTGTTGCATTTTCCTTTATGAAGAATCCCCTTCAGTCATATGATCAGAGTCAAAGTGAGGGTTAACATGTTTTCCAACATAATTGTGGTAATTTTCAATGACAGTAGAAATATTTGGGTGTGTGGTAATT
>NW_004524778.1:2524652-2525985 GCF_000260255.1 Octodon degus
AAGGGGCAGGCCCCCCTCAACAATTTTTCTACTAAATTTAGTTCTTTCTATTTTGAATTGTAATCAATCTCTTCATTTTACTGCAGCATTTTATGTGGGTTTTGATCTACATTTTTTCTAAAAACTAAAAAAGACATTTATAATATATCTTTATTGGTCATTCAAATAGTGTTTTCCACATAAAGCACCTCCTTTTTATGCTCTCATTCTTAATATCTTTCTCATTTTCTTGGGGATATTAGCATATATTATATCCATAGCTGGGAACAGTAGCAGCTATAATACCAACAAACAAGAAGCTGAGGGACACATACCACAAATTTGTGGCCAAAGAGAGAAATATAGTGAGATACAATTTAAACTTTTTTAGAAAAATGAAAAAGCTTTGAGGATGTGGTGTGGAAACCTTTGTTCCAATTCTCTTAATGCAGCACCAAAAATGTATTACAGGAAGAATACATGCACTCATTGTTTCAAAAATCTTAGAGCATGCTGAGTACTTGACATATCAACATCACAGAAAAGTGTTGCAAAATAAATATGCTTAGCTTGGAACTTGTGGGAATCTTTATAAAACTTTAGATGATTTACACTAGAGCCACCCTACCTCTACAAAGATGCAAGGATAACTAATGGGTGAAAATCTCAGAAACCAGAATTCTGACAGGAATGCCACCAGTAAAGTCCAGACTCAAGAAGTTTCAGTGGGAACCAAGATTATATTGGAAGTTGAACTAGAGTTATGTATGATCTGGAAGAAAATTTTTCTATATCTCACCTGTGCTCTGAGACTCCATGAAAGTGACCATAAGGACAAGGACCACTTGATCTGACAAACTACAATTCAAAGCTGTATCAAAATTCAAAATCCATTGGATGTTTTAGCCATATATACAGTAAAAGAAATGTTCCTGTGAGAAAAATGGAACAGAAAATTTGGAAAAAATATATACTTTGTTTAAAAAGGAAATATGGAAATATGTGCAAGTTGGGCCAAAAACAGACATAACTGCTGAAGAAATGAGTATGTTTAAACAAAAGATATTACAATAAAACTTTGGATTCTAACTTATTCTGCAAGTGTTTCACAAGATGGGAAAATATTTCCAATAAATTTAACTAGATAAACCTATGACATCTTACGATACAAGTAGTAGGTGATGGTGAACGTTAACACAATCACAAATGAGTCAATGGTTCTCTCTCTCTCTCTCTCTCTCTCTCTCTCTCTCTCTCTTTCTCTCTCTCTCTCTCTCTGTTATTCTACTGATCAAGCAATCTATCTGCAAGGGTGTGCATGATAATCTCCAAAGAGCAACAGGTAAATGGAAGA
>NW_004524778.1:2536720-2541882 GCF_000260255.1 Octodon degus
GTGTGTGTGGCCAGCTCAGCCCACCAGGGGGCGGGGCTGGCTGGCATGTGGTGCTGGGGGATTGAACTGCGGTCCCTGTGCTTTGCTTGGCTTAGTTTGTTCTAAGTAGGTGCTTTAGACCACTGAGCCATCTCACCAGCCCGATAGATAGATCTTTAAACTTTGTGCTGTTCCATGCCTACAATAATTATCTTAGTAGAAACTTCTAATATGCATCCAACAGAACATGATATAATACAGTCTCTGATGGAAGCCTTGTTGTACATAGTTGGGTGCAAATATATTTGCACCCATCATTAGGATAGGGGCAATATATTCTTTCTAGAGTCAAAAGAGTCAGGTTCCAATCTCACCTTAACTGATAGACTGCAAGGATACCTGTCTCTTTCTTGATCTCTGTTGCTAGATGTATCTTTATCTATCAATTGACTGGTTTACCTTCAAAATTTTGTTCAGATGGTAATTTCAATAGTTCTATGATTTATGACTAAGGAACACAATTGTTTTCATGAATCATAAGCAATGCCTTGTCTTGGTGTTATGGCTTATTGACTCAGAAATAAATTATCTGAAAGATTAGAATCCAGTGTAGATGCTGCCAAAATCTTTATCAATTTGAATGTGGGGAAATTAAAGAAATCAAATAGTAAGAAAGGAGAAGATATTTAATACTATACATCTTAGTTTTGGAATACATTTATAAAATAAGCTTGTGTGTACATTGCTTTCAAATTGTGTATTTATTTTAAATAAAAAGTCATTTAAATCATATTCCCACTTTTAAATGATAAATTCTCTTCTAATTCTAGAAAAGTCCTTAAGAAAACTAAGAAATCGTATTGTATATATCATGTTTTGTGTTATGTTATAGATATTTCTTTAAAATAGATTTTTAATTAGTAGATCTTCATTTGGACTCCAATCTGCTTCTTGATTTTGAATTTTTTTCTTTTTTCTATATTAAAGTTTAGGTTTAGATTTTGGTTATGTAGCTTTTACTGTTTCTAAAGTGAAAATATATGCTCTTGCTTTTGTGTTCTTGTAAATACAAGAACAAACATTCTTTTGTTTTAAACACTTCTTCAGTCTGAAATTTCACACTTCTTGCTATTTGTTAAATTCTAAAATCCTATGAGTAGGTTACAGACCACTGTTCCTGATCCTTCATTTTCTTTTAATGCAATGAGACTTTTTGGAGTGTGTGTATGTGACCTGCATGACAATCTTTACTGCTCTTTATGTCATCAATTGTATGAAAGTTATTAATGTAATACTTTTTATTTTATATTAAAAATTTGAAAACAAACAAACAAACACAAAACCCATGTTTGGCCTTGGGCAAGTCCTTTGTTCCATATAGCCATCACTGTAGCTGGACTTAGGACCCCTTTGAAGCCCATAACTACAGATGCTTTAGCATCTTTATTCCCACCATGGGTTGCACTGGAAGTGGTAGATTAGAATTAACTTGAAGGTATTTCATAACTTATCCATGGGATTACAGATATAAGCTTCCTGGACTGAAACAAGGAACAGAAAGCACTCTGTAGATTGAAAATCTCCTGTGAGACTAAAGGAAAACTCATAGCTGTGAGCTTATCCAAGATCCAAAAAGAAAGTTAAATACTGTCAGCATACAATGGTACAAGGTAAAGATTCACATTTCAAAAAATGTATAAAACAATATAAATAAATACAAAATAAAAAGTAAAGCATAGCAGGGCAGACACTAAATGATGTAGTTCCACCTCTAAAATATGGAGCAAATTATGTCCATACGCAGATTTTAAAGGGCTTGAACAGCTTTGGCTCTATTAGCATTGCTGGTTGCAGCCCACATGACTTCCCTCATTTCTTTCAATGGCATTTTTCAGGAGATGATCTATATTCCTAGAACCTTAACTTTTCTGGGTTCTTTTCACATTTTTCAACCTCATAGCTTCACATCATCTTCTAAGGGGCATAATGCCAGCATGCCAGACCTTTCTTTGAAATACAAATAGAAGCCACCCTAACTCCATAAATCTTGGGTTATTCATGCCTGCAAAATAAGCTTCATATGGATAATGTCAAAGACTGCAGCCAGGTCAAGTTGTTTTGAATCTATGGACTATGGCTGTAAAAGCCTCCCAGTCCCAGGCTTAGATTAGCAGTTAATCAACAGGATAACTTAGATATCTCTTCTCAAGTCACAGTTTTTCAAATAATTTCACATATTGGCAACCTTCAACTTGTTATTAGTGGGCCTAGTTAGTTTTTGTACTTTTTTATAGTCACTTTTTCATTGTTGAGAAAACAGGTAGAAGGTTTATTTTTATTCAAATTTTAGACAATCAAATCCACAGTTGTCTGACTTCAAGATAAAAATGAGATGCAAAGGCATAGAAGTGAATCACTTCTCAACTCATATAAACAAGGACCTAAGATAGAAAGAAAGAGGCAGGGACAAGATTAAACTATTCTAGTTTAAGCTTCTAGGGACTAGCCACTCCAGCCAAGCCCCACATCCTTACAGCAAATAGACTCATCAATCTGTTACTCCACAGATACATGTAGGCACCCTCAAAATATAAGTATTTATCACCTTCTAAATCCATGAGATTTAATGTGACCATTTTAGATCTAAACTGCAAAATTCTGTCAGTTGTTCCCAAAAGGTTTATGTCTAACTAATTAAAGTACATTTATTCCATCTCTAAGAATGACCAAATTCTTAACATTTACAGCATTGTTGAAAGTGTCCTATGAGAATCATAGCCAATTTTAGATGAGAGCTTTTGTAAAATGCAAAAGATGTTGAAAACTTCCACTAAATAATAAATTAGTGTATTGCCACCCTAAACAGGAAGAATGAGATACAGGTGAATAGATAGTACTGCAAAACTAAAACTGACATATAGCAGGTCCAGCATTAAATCCAAAAAGCCCCATGTACATCTGCATTAGGCTTTAGACAGACAACTAAACACATGCTACAACATTTTTTCCCCTGGACCTTCAAAGAGTCATGCACCTTTCTTTATGCAAAAGGCAATTTTGTCCCCAAGACCTGCTAAATCCCTAATAATTTCAGTATTTCTGAAATGGCCCAATATAAAGCCTTATCTGAGATTTATGGTAAACTCTTAGCTGTTGGCCTCTGTACGAATTAAAGGAAAATTAAACATTTCCATCCTATGATCAACATTTGCATTATAAATAGGAGGATAAAAGGGAGTGGAATCAAAGTGAGTCCAAAGTTCTACAGTGCAAACACTAAGACCTGTAGCCCAAAGTCCCATATCTGGGGACGTCTGTGGCCATATGTAAGCAACAAAGGCCTTGACTGGCTACAATCTATGGCACTGCAAGTGGTTGTAGTTTTCAGTTTCTCTTTTGGGCCAGGTTTGCTCCCATCTTGCAGCTTTCCCCAAATAATCCATGTTTCAGGCCTTTCCAAATATGTGGGGTCTCCATCAATTTTCACTTCATACTCACAGCTTTACAAACTGTGATCTCAGGGTCACACTGCCTGTAATTTTCTTGTGAAATTTGGATGGAAGACTTTCTGACTCCACAACCCTTGAAGTCTGTTTGTACCTCGTGGATGATGTTCCACATCACATGATGCTAAGGTGTACTTCCATCTGGAGCAATGACAAAACTTCATTTGCTCTTAGTTGGAGGGTTTGAGTGGCTGAATCACTGAACACTCTTAACAACTTGAGGAACAGATTGTCTAGGATGACTGATTCTTGGAGCATGGTGCTCTGGAGCTCTCTCTTAAAGTAAATTATTCACCTTTGCAATTTTGAGTCTTGCTGTTTTTTTTATTTTTTATGTATTTAGTACAGGGACTATAGAATCTCACTATGAAGTGATCCTACTATGTTCAGTCTCCCAAGAACTAGGATTACAGGCACACACCAATACACCCAGCCTCAATAGCTGTATCAGCGCACCCCCGAGGGTGGGGCAGACACCGCACATTAGGATCAAACCCCTAGTTTCTGGCCTGTCTGAGCAAGTAGTTTAATCTGCTGAGTCATCTGGAAGGCCCTCTTGCTGGTTATTGTGAGGTCCTCAAGCCATCATTTTCATTGGTCCTGTTAATTCTCAGGAACCAAGTTTTCCTCTGTTCTATTTTTCAGTCCATAGCTTTACTGGAGTTTCCTTTCTAGTGAAACTCAAAACATGTTAAATCATTCTTCTGTGATCTTTGCTCTTTATTCTCAACATAGATCTTGCTGAAATGTCCCAGAAACCGCCATGTCATTGCTTCAACATTATAGTGTTTTAATTTTTTTTCTGTGAGATTAATTAGCTCAACCCTCTTAATGTCTGTCTCAATCAAAGTTTCTAGAGATAAACAAAATGCAGACAAACTATCTCCTAAGGCATAGCACACAGGATCTATAGTCCAACAAGAGCCATCCTTCTTCCCAATAGAAATCTCCTGAGCTTGGATTTTATTGGTAAAATTTCTAACCAATTTTTGTCTTCTGAGCTCTGACCAAAATCCCCAATCAAATACAGTTTGAGGCAATCCAGGGTTCCTTCTTCACCCAGCATTTTTGGTTTAATTCCATTTCTTTCATTGATGGGAAAAATACACAACAATTGGTCTTGAAAGAGGAAATGTTTATATAACTCAGTGTGTGGACATTTCATTCCATAGTAAGTCTTCAAGATAGGGTGGCATGGCAGAAGAGTAGCAGTTCATGGTGGCAGAATGCAAGATCAAAAGGAGGGTGGCGGTCTCCTTTTCTGCCTTGTATAGCATGAAGACTATTCATCCTAGGGCAGGTGTTGTATATTTCTATTGCCAGTCAACAAACCAATCACAAGCTCCGAATTAATTGCTTGCAAAAAGTCCATTCCTTTGAGTATGTAAAGCTTTAGGAGGCCATGCAGACATGCAAATCACAATAATCTTCAAACCACTCTAGGGGATGAAGTGGTTCTCATCATGGCTCAGGAATCTGTAAGCCTAGTACCTCTCAATCTCTAGGTATCTGTGAAGCTAACAGCAGAAACCCCAATGCATCTGTGTGAAGAGAGTATAGATCCATGATAGGACCTAGATTCCTTTGATCTGGTAAGTATCCCGTTGCATAACATAACAAACCCTGAAGTGTTTATAAATATATATGAAATTAATGAATGATACTGTCTTAATTGTA
>NW_004524778.1:2541982-2545963 GCF_000260255.1 Octodon degus
AGGTGATGGTGAACGTTAACACAATCACAAATGAGTCTCTCTCTCTCTCTCTCTCTCTCTCTTTCTCTCTCTCTCTCTCTCTCTCTCTCTCTCTCTCTCTCTGTTATTCTACTGATCAAGCAATCTATCTGCAAGGGTGTGCATGATAATCTCCAAAGAGCAACAGGTAAATGGAAGAACTATCTGTCTACAGAGGAGGAAGAGGAAAAGAAAAAAGAATCCCTCACTTCAAATGAGATTACAGAGGTGTATAAAAAGTGGGAAACAGTGAAAAACTTTGCTGCAAAGCACACCCAAATAAGGTTGTAGCAATGTGAGTGATGAATCAGTTTCATGACAATGTGATGTCACATTTCCATGAAATTCTTAAAAGAATGAAAAGGCAAATGTCATTGGATAAACTTCTCGTGAAAGCTGCATGAACAAACAGACTCTGCTGAGGCAAATGATAGAAGTTATTCTGTTAGTCGTAGAAAAACTTGTCCTACACAGTAACCTTCATCTGTCATGTCTCCTTCACTCCAGCCAGGAAGGTTTCAAAAAGTAAGTGCAGATTTATTTGTTCATTTTTCTTTTTCATTTATATTTTTTAGTATCTTGTATTACATTATAGTACTTATTCAGATATTATGTGTAATAAATTTATATACCTATATTGGTTGTGGACTTCATTATTTCTTATCGGGAAATATGTTTTTATATACAAGTGTTCTGCAATGTAAGAGCATTTCTGAAATGAAGTAGGCTGGAAAATGAAGATCGTACTGTACTTTGCATCAGAACCATAACAAGATATTTTGAGTGAATTCTAAAAACCAGCAAGTCCCTAACTGATGCAAGTGTAAGAAGGCAAAATTGTAAACCTTTTCCCTGAAAAGAGCTGTTAGAAACTCTGTTTGAGAAGGGTCATTGACTGAAGTGATTTTCCAGGATTCATTTCACTGATTTTAGCTTCTCAGGTACTCAGATACTCCTACATCCTTTGTACAAAAGGGACCAGCTATTGCTTTATCTGGGAGCTGACTCTGGCAATATCTTGCTGATGCTGGTTTTATCATCATGGAGGTGAAAGAATTGTGGGGTAAGGAAGTCTTATCTGAGATTACTCGAGTTTAATAGGATTGTTAATTCTAGGTTTTTAAGGAATCTACACAATGATTTACTCAACGTTGCACCAGTCTACACTTCCATCAACATTAGAAAAGGGTTCTTTCTTCCAAATAGCCCTGCCAGCATTTGTTGTTATTTAATTTATTGATGGTAGCCATTTTTTTTTCTAAAGTGAGATTGAATGTCAGTGTCATTTTAACTCACATTTCTCAAATGACCAATGATGTTGAACATGCTTTCATATCATCAATTAACATTTAGTTTCTTCATCTAAGAAGTATATATGAATCTCAGAACTCTTCTTCAATTGGACCTTTGAATTCAGGGGAGCTAATTTTGTTTCAATTATTAATATTTTGTAGATATCTTCTGTCTCAGGTATAACCTTCTATATTTGCTTTTTCCACTCTATAGTTTTTTCTTCATGCAGTTGTTGATTTCTTTTATTGTTAAAAAGCTTTTTAATGAGGTGAAATTCTATTTGTTGATGCTTTGTAGTATTTTCTGTGTGGTCTAGGTTTCTTTCATAATGTCTCTGCCTACATCTATATCTTTAAGATTACTATTTATTTGCTTTTCCAATAAATATAGTGCTTCCATTTTAATATTTAGATCTTTAATCAATTTTGACTTTAGTTTATTGTCTGATGATATACTAATTAACTTGATATAGACCCTAATTCATTTTTTAAATTATTATTTTTTTGGTGGCACCAGGGATCAAACTCAGGATCTTGTGCTTGCCAGGCAAGACCTTATTCCACTAAGCTATCTCCCTGGCCCTTACACCCCGAATTCTGATAACAATATCATTATTGAGCTTATTATAGCACAGCGTTTCATTACACTGACTATAAATTCTAACATTTTGCTAGTTATCATTGTACACTGTGATACCTACATAAGTTTCTGGGGTGTATTCATCATTGTATGTCATGTACAACACAATGTTCATTAAGAGAAAATATAGTCTCTTTGACCATAAAACCTATTTTATAAGTGTCTTCTTTTTTCCCTATATCTATTTTGTAAGGTTTAATTTCTCAATTACCTCCTTAAATTATTCTTTCTAAATTAAACATTCAAGGATCAACAAAATTGACTGAGTGGACAGAATAGATCTGATCAGAAAGTGTCACATTTTCAATTTCTGAAAATTTGCAATACCCTTAATGATTTACTTGACTTTCTAACACTTTATAATATTTTAAGAAAGTTTATTAATTACCCTGCTTTCACTTGGGCAGAATATCTGACAGCATAACATAAAGGAGAGGTTTATTTTTAATGGCAGTTTCCAGTGTTCAGTCCATAGTTTTCTGGCTCCAAAGCAGAAATGAAAGATAGCAGACAATGTTAAAAAAAAAAAGTGAATAAATAACTTCTTAATTCATGACATCATGAATTATAGTGTGAAGAGAAGAGCTGGATACAAGAATACACACTTCCAGACCGTGCTCCAAGTGAGTCACCTACAACCAGGTCCCACTTCATATTAAAATCAGCCATGTGCTCATCAATCACTTAATTCCTTGATGAGTATATTGCCTATGTGACCCAATAACATAAAAAATACTATCTCTAAATAAATGAGATTTGGAGGAACATTTTATATCTCTTTTCCCCTGGGTTACATGATCATTTTACTATGCAAAATATATTTATCGCAGCTCAGTAATTTTTCAACATCTTAACGTTTGTCATATATTAAAACTTTCATATGCTAATAAGGAGGACCACTTGGACAACTCTCCTTGAAAGAAGGGCAATTGTCTCCAGTTTGGCTGTGGCTGACCCGATTTTCATGTATTGTTAAGTACAGAATTGGCTAGGACTTCTCCTTATCCCTTCAACTGGCTTTAAGCAATGCATATTGGTCTCATAGAAGTGATGGTGGTAGTCTTTGAGGATGGAAAGCCTGTCTCCCCAGAAACCCTGAGCTGCTGCTCTTTAATATGAGCTGGTTGAAATTGAAGGAAGAGCCAATACTCCACACTATCAGATGGAATTCAGCCTTAAGATAGAGGCTATGACTTCCTGGGGCTTGAAAGAGCTAAATCACTGGACCCCAAAACTTTTGATAATACCTCAATTGTGTAATGAAAATTATTCTTTGCATATCCTTCTTCTCTCTGCATATTACAAAGGTAAATACAGGCCTCCTACCCAGCCCAGGTTACACTACTCACCTACTTCCTGCCATTCTGAGTCAGGAAGCTGCTCATCACTTATGAATGAATAAAACCTAGCAAGCACTCAGGTCCAGCTTGTGAATGGGATGACCTGGGAACTTCCAGATCCTCACTGAGCTAGTGCCTAGGCGTGGCATGTGAGTGGAACTTCTTCCATTAGACAAGCCCAGTGTGGAACCTGTGGCAGAAATCCCTGCAGAGAGGCTGAAGGCAAGCAAAATTCAGCTAATCCAGGAGCAGAACATCTTGCCAGAGTGGCAGAGTGGGTTTACTTCCAAGGGTTGCAGCAGGAAGAAGTAGAGCACAGCAGCCAGACCCAAGCCACACCCACCTGGACAAGCTAGAACTTGGTAGATCTGGACCCAGTGTTAAGCTGATAACTGCACCAAAGCTCTATACCAAAGGTCAGTAGACAGTGCTATACATAATGACAAAGAGAAGGAACAAAATGAATTCTCAGGTTCAGAGCCCACCCAGAACAAATGCAGGAGACACTAGCATAGAAGAAATTGGATAACACACACCTTAAATCTCTGAAATAATAGCATCTGAAATAAAGAAACAACTGCAGAAAGGTACAGAGTAAATCAGATCAGAAATAATTTATGAGTAAAAAAAGAAATGATAACAATAATGAAATAGTTACTAAGTGTTTCTAAAGAAAACTCTGATAAAAAAA
>NW_004524778.1:2546372-2547658 GCF_000260255.1 Octodon degus
ATTGTGTACGTAGCCTCAGAGAGACAGATTTAAGAGAAATAATTTCATTTCCATCCTTAGAATTATTTTAAAGAATAGAAAGAAAATGTGTGAACATGTTCAATCAATGCAGACAAGTACAAGAGAGCAGAACAAACGTAAGACATACTTTCTCTTGTGTCTCAGTTACTCTTCTCTCATTGCTGGGACATATACCCCACACTCAAAATTAGGAAGGAAAGGTTAATTTAGCTCAAAGTCAGTGGAGGTTTCAGTTCATATCTAGCTGGCTCCAAGGTAGAGCTGAACATGGAGAGCAACATTTCATGGTGGCAAACGCAGAAAGCAAAGGGAGAGGCAGCGGATCAGGCAGCTACCAGGCCTCTCAAACCTCCTCACATTGTAATGCAAATTACATGCTCCAGGGCAGGTGCAGAATTCACACCCACAATAATCAATTACAAACTCCAGAGGCTGCCCCATGACTGGGAGAGTCTTTGAGGGGATTCCTATACACAAACCATAACACTTTGGAAACACAAGAATTTAGAAAGCTGAAAAACATGTAGCAGTTAGGAATGCAATTATTTTTCATTATCTCTTAGTAGAACTCTTTAAACTACTAACTTCTGAATTTCTGTTGCAAATGCTAAAACTAACCAAAAATGTTCAATCCTGTATGTCCTGACAAGCCCGGAATTCAGAAGCACAACTTTATTTGCTTCATTTCAATTTGAAGTAAACAAACGACTGCTTCGCTGGGGAAAGTAAGAACAATTTAACTGACATAGTATCAGCTAGCTAGTGTACAAATTATCTATCTGAATTCATTTTGTTATAAAAAGACAAACATTTTATTTTACTGTGGCTGATTTATTAATAATATTTACAGCTACATACATTGTAAAATGCAATGCAGTCAATTAAAATAAGGTACTATTTTTCTAATGCAGATACAATTAAGGTTATAAAACACATGTTAACAATATGCAGGTACCATAAGGATTTTGCACCTAGTGAGTTGGTCATCATCTGTGGTAGTGAACCCTATTTTGCTTGCACAAGAGCAAAATTGCCTAAAACATTATCTCCCAGGACATATCCCCATTGTTTAATATTTCATGCCTGTTCAATTATACTGGTGATATGATATTATAAAATATTACACTCTGTTTTATTAGTAACACAGACACTTTTTTTTTTTTTTTTCAGAACCGGGGATTGAACTCAGGCCCTTGTGCTTGCCAGGGAAGCTCTAATTCCACTAAGCCATCTCCCCGGCCCCAGACACATTTTTAAATATTAAC
>NW_004524778.1:2547928-2549154 GCF_000260255.1 Octodon degus
TGCCTGCCTAACTGCAGTCTGCTGTGCCTGCCCAAGCTTGCATAAGCAGGCAATTTAGAAGTCTGAGCTATCTCGCAGGCCCTGCAATACACTTTAATATTTTAAACATAACTATAGCTTTAATGTTACTCATCCTTTTTTCTATAAAATAGGTGTAAAAAAATCAAGGTATTGGTACTTTTGAATAATTAAGTAAACATAATTAGAATGCTAAATTAGCTCATATATGGAATAAAAAATAAGTTACTGAAATATGTAAACCTGATGTGGCATGTTGAAATAATCTATGAAAAGTTTTATTAATACATGTGTTATACTTATCTTTCAGATGACTTACATATGGGTTAGGGTTTTATAGCACAATTAGTTTGAAACTAAAGGCCAGCACCTCTCTGATAATCACTGGTATGAGTTTGCATTGGAAAGCTGAGGTCTGTGTTGTGTTCTTCAGAATTATAACAATAAAATACATTATCGTAGAATTCTAGAGATAACAATTGAAGTGTTGAAACTTTGAAATTACTGTAGGTAGATAAAGATATACAATTAGAATTATCTGATTTTAGAATAATTATCTAACACCAAGTTGCAGACAAAAATCCTTCATGAAACAATTCATGAAGAATATGAAAAGAATAAAACAATAAGAAACATTTTTAGTTATCAATTTTTTTTTTTGGCAGAACCAGGGATTGAACTCAGGCCTCTTGCACTTGCCAGGGAAGCACTTATTCCACTGAACTATCTCCCTGGCCCCAAGAAATATTTTTAAAGTGATACTGGAGCTCAAATCCAAGGTTTTACATGTGCTGGACAGTTTCTTTTCTATTAAGCTACGTCCAAGTATCATAACTGGCTTAATGCAACGTGGAAAGTGAGTTTAGATCTGGCACTAGTCTTGATCACGCAATCCAAACTGGAAATGAACAACATCGCGTCATTGCTAGAGTAAGTGCCACATAAGTGCAAAAGACATTTATTAAGAAAACCAAAATACTCCTTCCTCATGTTTGGTGGATAAATTAAAAGAAAGATTATATAAAAGAATATATGGTTACACATATACGTAGTGCTTGCCATCCAGGAAGAACCTAGGAGGAATATTGTTGAGATAAAAAATCTTTATATTTCGTCTATACATTTATTTGTACAGGCCAGAGGTTTTAGCTCTTTAATCATTTTCCAAATTTGGTGCTTCTTTCTCTGATATAGGACCCATTTCTTTG
>NW_004524778.1:2550289-2555377 GCF_000260255.1 Octodon degus
GCTAAAAGGAAGTTAAAATTATAAAAATACACATGATGGAGAAAACATTGATTACATAGAAAAAAATAATAAAGAAACCTATAAAACTCATGTTTAAATTTAGAAGACACTTTATCCTGAAAGGTATAATCTATGCTTCCTGCATTTAATAGCATACACATACATATCCAGAAAATAATTCAAAGAGAGCAACTACCTAGCAAACTCTGGACTTGAAGAATGTTACTGTGGTGACTCACTTGGTTTTTATTTCTTCACCTCCAATTTATTCTCTCATATAATTAAAACTAAGCACATGTGAGGGATTCACAACTTCCAAGAACAGACAAAACCAAAGACATAAACACTGAAAAAGCAAAATAAATGTAGTCTCTTCGGTCAAGTATCTTGAAAATAGAAATACTAGTATAGTTTCTCCAGATGTCAATAAGACCTGCAACACATCTCTGTAAATTTCTTTGTAACCTACGAAGAAGTTCATAGTTACTTCCAAACTTTAAAAAATGATGTAGTCACTAGATACATAATTTTTAAATAAGGATTTAGTATATATGTGATAATAATGTAAGAGGACTCATGTATTTTTTGGTTACTATTGTAGCAGACTGAGAACTATGATAAAACACGTAGATGGTATTTTTCATCTTAGAAAAGCAAAAAACAAAAAAGAGAATGGGTAGAAGACAAGGGGATGGGTCTCCCACAGAGGGGTAGAGTCCAGGGCACCAAGGACGAGGGGTGAGGGAGAGGGGTGTGAAGTAGGAAGAGTGAGGATGTGCCATGTTAACAAGATCAACAAGAGTGAAAAGGGGCAAAGGCATAAAAAGAAGAGGAGGGACGGAAGTTGAGAAAAGGTGAAGAAAAAAGAAATGAGCTGTAATATTCACAAGTACCAACTTCCTGAGGTGATTGTAAGATGCAGGAACTGCGGACATGTACTAATAAGCTATGAAGCCAAAGATGCAAACACAGCAAAGAAAAGATAAATCTAGTCTCTTTGGTCAAATACCTAGAGAACAGAAGTACTGGAATAAATAAAAGAAGCTCTAGGTTTTAAAAAACACAAAATTTTCTCCAATTAAATAATATTTTCATGGTCACCTGATGACTGAGTTTACAGAAGTTGAGCATATTTGCTATGGTGTAGACAAAAAGTCTGACAGGCCAAAGAAAATCCTTCAGGAAGGAAACCTGAATGTAAACAAAACAATGAGAAGCTGTAAAATTTAAATATGTAAATAGATTAAATTAGTGCTTTTCCTCCATAATTTTACTTAATGAATACTTAATTTAATGCACAAATAATTATAAATTTTATTTATTTTTTATTAATTTTATTGACAAACAAATAGCAATGAGAGTTTCAAAACAGGTTAGTACGACAGTTTCAATAATTAATACATTGCATATTGTTGTCTTCGTAGTGGTTATTCATAGTACAAGAGGCAGACATGATATCCTGGCCAAACACTATTAGTACACTATTAGTATAAAGGAGCTGTATATCTATTCTTTATATACAGATATAAATGGTCCCTCATTTGTAGCTCCCTTTTTTTTTGGTTTAGTTTTGTCGGAGCTCTGGTTCTTACTTTGAGCATCACGTCCTCGCTCCACTTCTGACCTCGCAGCCTGCTAGCACAGGTACTTGATCCCGCTGCCACAGACTTTCTAGCTTCCACCACTCACCTTTGGGACATGAAGTAAGCCCTCATGACACACTATCATGGGCCCTAGACCTCCAGGTGGACACGTGGGAGGCATCGTTATGAGCTCTAGGTCTTCAGCTGAACTCATGCAGGACATTATTGTGGGATTCAAGCCCACAGCTGGAACCCTTGGTCTTAGTGTGTAGACAGACTTCCTTCAATATTTGCAGAGGATTCTTTGGGTGAACATTATAAATAATCTTATAAAATATATGTCCTAGGGCCAGTGGGATGGCTCAGTGGATGCAAGAAAGGGGATTTGATCCCCATACCGGCCCTAACCTGGGGTGTGCTGGGCCGGCCACTGAGATCCGGCATGGTGCTGCTGCACACTTGTAATCCCAGCACTGGTTTAGAGGCTGAAAACTGGAGGATCATGAGTCTGTGCTGTGTAGTGAGATCCTGTGCCAAATACATAGGGAAAAAATGAAAATAAATAAAATATATGTCCTGTATTGTATTGTTTCCCCTTTCAAAACCCCATCATGACAAATGATATTTTGGATTTTTTTTGTCATTAATATTTATGGTGGAAAACACACTTCTGTAACTTTTAACACTTGAAGAAAAAAATGTGAAAAATATGATAAAATTAAATGTAAAGAGAAAAGATACATGTTTAAATATAAACATAAGTAATTATCAAAATAGAAAACTAGATAATAATAAAAAAGTAATCTAAAATATTCACTGGATGAAAACTTTAGCTTGAGACCAAAGAAAAAATTTTCAACTACCTGGAAAGGAAGGTGGGATTTAATTATAAGTATTAGCAATGTTAGAAATTAATAGAATATGAGGGACTCCTTCATGCTAAACATTTTACAAAGTTTAGACATTGATCATTCAGTCTTAGTTCATAGAAATATGAATCTTCAATGCTCACTGGTACCAAAGTTGGTCTCTGTCACTGTCTTTCCACAGGGACACAGAAATTGACACCCATAAATTAAAGGGCAAAGGCTGTTTTTGCCTTGCAGTAACAATTCCTGATCAGCCTGCTCGACACAGGACCCAGGTGACAGGGTCTGACAGAAGATAGCTGTCACACTGTGGATGCCAGGAAACGGAAAGGAAAAGGGGACAGCTTGTTGGTGCATCATGGGCCAAAAGGGTATTGTTTTATTTTTTCTTTGTTTTCTGAGCAACGTCCATACTAATTTCAAGAACAAACATGACAACTGTGTATTTTAAACACATACCAATTAATCAAAAACAAATTAAGATGGTATGGATATAAGCAAACCCAGAAGCATATTTTTAAGATGGCTAAGATCGATGACCATAAGTAATTAAATAGTTAACCTAGGTTCATTTATACTAGCAGTGATTTCTGCCAAGTGAAAGTAAGATTTAACCAGTTTATTCTAGCTTGAATTATAAATTATTATGAATTCAAACAATACAATTTTAATTTAAAATATTAACATAAATCTGACATTCAGAATATAAATAAATTTAAGTGATTATTTAAATATATGTAATATATAATAATATTCTGCTTCTCTGAAAGATGCATGAGAATTTCTTTTGAGTAAAAACTACAATGTTGAAGAGTCCATTAAGTATTTCCCAACACAGAATGTTAAGATGTATACCAATACAGAATGTCCTGGCCGATTTTATTTGGCAATAGACTCACAAAATGCCTTACTTACATTGCAACATCAGCTATTGCTATGTCCTGTCATTTGGATGTAAGTCTCAATATCACAATATTTATGTGTACTTAATAATCATGATTTTCTGTTTATTTATGTAATAATGATAGCATGAGCTTCTGATAAATTTGGATTTATGAAATATGTTTAACATTTCTTAATCAGTTTTAAATGTTTTTTTTTTTCTTTTTTTATGTATTTAGTGGAGACTTACAGGGTCTCACTACACAGACTGGACTTGAAGTGATCCTTCCAGTTTTCAGCCTCCCAAGCTCTGGGATTACAGGCACATGCCACCACACTCAGTCTCAATTGCTGTGGCAGCGTGTCCCAGGGGCAGGGCTGCCACAGCAAGCAGGGGATCAAACCTCCAACCCCTGGGTCTGCCTGAGCAGAGTTTTAAATGTTTTTAAGAAACTATAATTATCACAGGGATAGAAAAAATGCACTTATTTTAAGTTATTTATTTTATTTTTTATTCATTGTAATAATATAAAAAGTTAAAGTAGCAATGAAAAAGTTTCAAAACTGGTTAGTAGGACAGCTACAATAATTAATGCACTCCATATTGTTGTTTTCATAGTAGTTATTCAGAGGACAAGATGCAGACATGACATCTTGTGTAAACAATATTAGTACGAACACTTTTTCTCAATGAACTAAGAGATACATCTTGTATATACATATATTTTTTCACAACAAAATAGTCCTTTATTTATATCACCATTTTGTTTTGTTTTGTCTGAGATGGGCTTTTTTTTGTTTGTTTGTTTGTTTGCTCCATTATTTATTTATTTATTTTTTTGGTACAGGGTCTAGCTGCATAGCTCAGATTTGTAGTGATGGTCCTGTCTCAGCCTGCCCAGTGAAGGGATTACATGCCTATACCACCAACTCAGTATCAGTGGCAGGCTTGGTGAGGAGCCTGGCACAGTGTGTTGGGGTTCTGGGACTAGCATTGTGTGTGGTACTGGGGATTGAACATGGGTTCTTATGCCTGCCTGGCAAGCACTTAGACTGCTGAGCTATATCCCCAGCCCCAACATATAATGTTAAATGCTTTAAATTTAGTAAACAGAGCACATATTATCTGAATAACATCAAATAACAAATTTTACATTCTGATTCTTAGGTTACTGTTGATAATTTATTACCTGCTAATTTAATATTCAATAAAAAAGAATTATAAGAAAAACATATTTGAATGAACCTGTGGGATGTACAATCATTGTTGATTGCTTTATACTAAAAATTATAAGCACTCTACCAGCAATATTTATGTGTACATTTTTTCCTTTATACTTCCAAATGCTGAGCCAAAGGTTATAAGATACACTAAATAACAACATATAAACATTTAAAGTTCAAAATTCATATTAACTTTCCAGTTTCAGTTCCCCAAGTCATTGCTTCTTGCATTTCACCTGACTACTGCAGTTATATCTAATCTTATATTCCCCATGAAATGCCAGCTTTAAAATTTTGGTCAAATGAACCTTACAAAAGGAAAGAAGTGTGCCAGAGCCTGACAGACCTGCGGCCCAGCAAAGACAGGCTAAGAAAAAAGCAATGAGAAATAGATTAGCCGAATTGAGTCATCAGCTAAAAACAATAGAGTATTGCTTAATTGTGTCAATGTTTTCAAACATTATAGTAGCTGTTTTTAAAAGAAGATTGTTTATATCATTTAAAGTTAAATTTTATGATTCTTAAAGTGT
>NW_004524778.1:2556927-2558041 GCF_000260255.1 Octodon degus
CTTTATATATCTTGTTTTTATACTTTGCTGCTGGATGGTTAAGACCAAGGTAAAGCAAGACCTATGTAGCAAGAAATGTAACTTTTGTATCTGATAAAGACAGTCTGTTCCCCTCAGCATTTATCCTGTAACCCTGTACTGCACTTTGTAGATCCTTTGTCAGTGTCAGCCATGTAGATGAGTCACAGCCATTGCTTGACCAATAAGCTGTCTATGAAATACTGAGAGAAAGTTTTCTCTCCATGTGCCTGTCCTTAGGCTCACTACACATCATCAATCACATTACTCTGTGACTCCATAAACTCCTTGATCAGAAAATTTGGGACACCACTGAGTTACAGGATATTAGAGTACAGGTTCTCCTATGTCTTCATTTTTTACTGACCTTGAAAGTCTAGGGCCAAAATGTTGGCTGACCTGACAGCCCATTCTTTTCTCCAATTTTTGATCTGCAAACTTAGGTTGTTAGCCCTCCAGAAGATAGGCTTCTTATTACCCTGAAACATATGCAGTTTGATTTTCCATATCTGTCTAAATATCAAACATTGTAGGCATAACATGAAACAGGTGTTTTCCATCAAGTATTGATGTGTTGAACTTTAACTCCTTACAAAATATGAAGAAAAACATATTGAGAAAATAGGAATGAAGACATATTTTTACACAGAAATTTAGAAATCTAACCATATACAGCATTGCATCATGAAAGTCCTATGACATTTTTTTTCTTTTTCTTGTGTCTTTTTTTTCATTTATTACCCATTTTAAAAAGATAGTTGTGAGACAGTAAGGGAATAATTGGTATGTCATGACAAGAAGTATGTATTTAGAATACCAGAATGACAGGCAATCCAATTTGACCTTTCTATTACACATTGCTATCCGCAGTGCAGTTGCTTGGTTCACAGGTATCAGCATATATAGTTAGGCAGATTGAGAAACCTATCAATGAACTGCTAGTTTCAAAAACCTACTGAAGTTTCTCAGGAACATTGCCTTGCCTATCTTGTGCATACAAATGTATGGCTTTGTCCCTGTCCTGTTTCCCACCTTTTATCCTTACCCTCTCCTTGTTTTCGAATCCTCAAGTTCTTGCTTTCCTTTTAGTTGTGTT
>NW_004524778.1:2559196-2571808 GCF_000260255.1 Octodon degus
ACCATGTTGATTTTATCACAGAAGCTTTGTAGTATAATTTCAAGTCAGGAATTGTAATTCCTCCTGCCTTGTCTTTGCTGGCCAGGATTGCCATTGCTATTGTAGGTCTTTTCTGGTTCCAAATAAATTTCAGGAACAATTTGTCTAGGTCTGAGAGGTATGTTGGTGGCAGTTTGGTAGGGATTGCATTAAATCTGTACAACAAGTTTGGGAGTATGGCCATCTTCATGATGTTGGTTCTTCCTATCCAGGAGCAGGGAATATCTTTACATTTTCTGAAATCCTCTATGATCTCTTTTTTCAGAGTACTGTAATTTTCCATGAAAAGATCTTTGACTTTTTTGTTTAAGTAAATTCCAAAGTATTTCATTTTCTTCAGTGCTATTGTAAAAGCTATTATTTCTCTAATTTCCCTCTCAGTGTGTTTGTTATCTGTGTAAAGGAATGCTATTGAATTTTGAGTATTGACTTTGTATCTTGCTATTCCACTGAATTTGTGTATAAATCTAACCGCTTCGTTGTGGAGTTGTTTGGGTCTTCCAAGTAAAGTATCATGACATCTGCAAATAATGATAATTTAACTTTGTCTTTACCTATTCTTATTCCTTTTATTTCTCCCTCTTGCCTAATGGCTGTAGCTAATGATTCCAAAACTATATTGAACAGGAGGTGTAATAGAGGACATCATTGTCTTGTGCCAGATCTGAGAGTAAAAGATTTCAGTTTTTCCCCATTTAGAATTATATTTGCCAATGGGTTGTCATAGATGGCTTTTATCAAATTGAAGTAGAGGCCTTCTATTCCAATTTTCTGTAGGCCTTTGAACATGAATGAGTGTTGCACTTTATCAAAAGCCTTTTCTGGATCAATTGAGATAATCATATGGTTTTCACATTTTGCTCTATTAATATAGTGAATTACATTTATAGATTTTTGAATATTGAACCATCCTTGCATCCCTGGGATGAAACCTACCTAGTCATAGTGTATGATCTTCTTGATGATTTTTTGTACTCTATTTGCTGGAATTTTATTGAGGATTTTTGCAGCTATGTTCATAAGAGAGACTGGCCTGCAGTTCTCTTTTTTTAGTTGTGTCTTTCTCTGGTTTTGGAATCTGTATAATACTTGCCTTCACGAATGATATTGGGAGGACTGTTTCCTTTTCAATTTCATTGAAGAGTTTGAGGAGTGTAGGTTATTATATTTTCTGTAAATTTCAGCTGTGAATCCATCAGAACATGGACTTTTCTTTGTTGGCAGGCTTTTTATTACATTTCATCTTTCTTTGGCTATTATTGGGTTATTGAGATTTTTTTTATTTTCTTCATTCATTTTTGGTAATTTGTACCTTTCTAGGAATCTGTCCATTTCATCTGTGTCTTCTATTCTGTGAGCATAAAGATTCTCAAAGTAGCTATTGGTGATCTCCTGAATTTCCACTGGGTCTGTGGTAATTACACCCTTTTCATTCCTTATCACTTGTATTTGAATTTTTTCTTGCCTCTTTTTGATGAGGTTAGCTAGGGGCTCATTGATTTTATTTAATCTTTCAAAGAACCAGCTTTTTTATTTAAATCTTCTAACTGTTTTCTTCATCTCAACTGAATTAATTTCTGCTCTAATATTTATGGTTTCTTCTCATCTTTGGGCTCTGGGTTTGGTTTGCTCTTCCTTTTCTAGATGTCAGAGAGGCAGCATTAGGCTGTTTATTTGTTCCCTGCTTTCCTAATGTGTGAGTTCACAGCTATGAATTTCACTCTGAGAATTGCTTTCATCACATCCCATAAATTCAGATAGGTTGTGCTTGAATTTTCATTGAATTGTAGATATTGTTGAATTTCTTGTTTAATTTTATCTGTGACTCATTGGTTGCTGAGTAGGGTGTTGTTTAATTTCCATATATTTAGGATTTTTTCTGGTTTCTTTAGTCATTTATTTCCAGTTTCACTGCACTGTGGTCAGATAATATGCATGGGTTAATTTCTGGTTTTTTTGCATATACTTAAGCATGACCTATGGACTAGTATGTGGTATATTTTAGTAAATGACCCATGTGCAGCTGAAAAAAAAGTGTATTCAGCTGTAGTTAGTTGGAGCAGTCTGTATATGTCCACCAAGTCCATTTTTCCCAAGCTCTGTTTCAGTTCTGCTACTTCTTTGCTAATTTTTTGACTGGTTGACCTATCTTTTTGAAAAATATGGAATGCTTCATGAATTTGTGCATCATCCTTACACAAGGGCCATGCTAATCTTGTCTGTGTTATTCCAATTTTAGTGTATGTTTTACCAAAGTGATCACTCTGAAAAAAAAAAAGATATGTCAAATAAAATTATTCTCAATCTAGTCAGTATTTCTTTTAAAATATTTCACTTTTTTATTCATTTGGTACAGATTCTTGCTACTGAGCTCAGACCCACAGTGATCCTTCTGTCTTAGCCTCCCCACCACTGGGATTATAGGTCTGCACTACCATACCTGGTTCTTTATCAACTACTGTCTATGATCTTCACATCAATAAATAAATAAATAAATAAATAAATAAATAAATAAATAGGAGTTTTAAACATAGAATTCTGGTTTAGTAGCCTTGAGTGTAGGCCAGAAAGGACAATGAAAATTTATCTTTTAGTCTTATTTGAAAATATTCCAAAGGAAAAATCTAGATAGCTTTTTCACCATTTTCAAACCATCCCTTTTCTTGAAAAAAAAAATAATGGCATGCAGTTCTCTGTAAATAAATTATAAATTCTTCTTAGAACTATGTTCTGAAGCCAAAGAAAATCATGTTTTCCAATACAGAAAATCTTATGTTAGGGTTTATTCATCACGTAATCAAAGCT
Organism: Octodon degus; assembly: GCF_000260255.1. Taxonomy (NCBI): domain Eukaryota; kingdom Metazoa; phylum Chordata; class Mammalia; order Rodentia; family Octodontidae; genus Octodon; species Octodon degus. Next base: position 2,562,041 of record NW_004524778.1, read on the forward strand.
TCTTTTACATTTTTTTCTAAAGGATTACTGCTAGCAAGAAGTGTGCTAAGAGAAGGCAGTAATGCTACTAGGCTTGGAAATCTAACTTTGAGTTTCCTAAATGTCTTTTGTTCTAGACTGTTAGATTTTATTTTAGTTTTATTCACTTGAGAGTTACGTTCATGTGAAAGTAGTCCAGATGAGAAACAGGGCAGAAGGCCATTTTGTACCTTATCAAATGTAGTGGAGCAGAATATCTGAGGTCTCTAGCTGTATTAGGTACATTTTTCCATTTTCCCATTTCACTGTTTGCATTCTGTCCAATAATCAGAAATTCATAGAGATAGAGACAGAGACAGAGACAGAGACAGAGACAGAGACAGAGAAAGACTGCTTATCTTAAGCCTGGAACCGGTTGGCTGTGTGGGAAGATATAGGGAGGAGTTGGACACAGATCTTGACACACAGTAAGAGAAAATCATTAGTGCTAACATTCCACAGAACTGTGTGTGGGTAGAATTCACAGTAACTTAATATGAGGTTTATAATTAGAGGAGTTACTTAGAAAGACTCCAGGAAAAAAGTAATAATGAAAATATAGAAATACTAGGTATCATGAATTGATCACGACATATTTTATATGTATTGAAATTTCATACAGTACTCCACACATATGTGAATTTATTGCATGTTAAATGAATAATTAAAATAAATATTTAAAGAGATAGAAAAGTTAATTACTCTGGTTCATTATTGCATACATATATGCACATACACATAGTATCTATCTCTATATGTCACAGTGATTCTTAAATTTGTATATTTAAAACAGAAACTAAGAAAACAGGTTGAAAGGGTTAGTTATCTCTGCTGTTGACAACATGTGTGAGCTTGGTTCTTATTGTAGTTGATATTTAGATGTCCTCTCCAAGCCCTACTCCGCTCCACATGGGGCTTATAGTAAGGGCTTGGATCATGGGAATATGATAAAATTATCAGTGGATGATGACTTATAGCTGAATGTGACTTGGGAGGTGATGCCTTGTAGGATGTGTATCACTGTGCATGAGCTGAGAGGACTTTTCTCCCTACTTCCTCGCTTGATATCTTTCTCCCTTTGCCCACCTCTGCTTCCGGCCCAGTTCCATTAACAGTTTCCCCTCTACCATGCCATCCTATGCCTTTAGTTCTGCCAAGTGTGGACTAAAACATTGACATACTGTGAACTAAAAGGAACTTTTCCTTTTCTAAGTATACCTTGGAAATTGAGATTTGTGTCCCAAGGATGAGAAAGTAACTAAGACAGATTTTGGTGCCAGCATGGGGTCATTCCTGTGACTGTACATGGACCAAGTCATTCAGAAGTCATCAAAGTTGATTTGTGGGAGCATTTTAGAAAGATTTGGAGGTTCAGGCATAGAATAAGTCAAGCCTTATGGATGATTTTGGTCAGAGTTCAGAAGACCAAAATTTTGAAAGTTACCCAGCTGGTGAGGATCAGTGTCAAGAGGTCTCATTTGGGAAAAACTAATCCATTCTGAGTGAACTTAAGACTATGAATATAGTTCTGGCAGAAAATTTGTCTGCATTTAACCCATTTCCTGAGATGCTTCAGGTGACTAAGATTAATAGAAGTAAATTGGTCAACTTTGCACAGGAAATCTCACAGCAGCCCAGTGTTCAGGCAGTAACATTGATGCTCGTCAGGGCTTTTAGCCAGATCTACCCTGGGAACCAAGAGCAAAAATCATAGCTGAATGATTTAAAAGTTTTCAATTTGTCCAGAAAGGCAATGCTGATAAAGTTGGGGCTTGCAAATTGGTACAGAAGAGACCCTGTTTAAATATTAACATTTAACAGAAGGCAAGCACTGTGTAATAAGGGCAATGAAAAAAATGGCCAAAGGTCTTGTATATTGCATCAAGGCTTCACCTTAAAAGGCTCAAAAGTGCAAAAATAAAAGTATTTGCATGGAGAAGAGATCCTTGGGGCATGACATTGGAGAAGGGCTGCAGAAGGTGATTCCACAGGATTCTCATGCCTCACCATCCAGGAGCTCTGAGGACTCTGTACTCACCAAGAACATGCAAAGTACTCAGCTATTCCTACAGCAAGTTGTGGGGTCAGGAGGGTTTCCATCTAAGTTTCAGAAGTCCCGGGAGGCCAGGCAGTGTGTCCCTGAAAGGACAGTTTTTGATGCTGCGAGAGTGAAGTCATAAGTACAGTAGAGACTCCAAGATGTCTGATAAGCTATAGTCTTGGAATATCTTAGGAAAGCTGCAAGGAGTCAGAAAAACCAGCCCAAGGGAGTGGCAATGGGGGTGACAGCCATGGACTGTGCTATGGGGAAGAGCCCCCCAAGCCAGTTAGTATTCAACTTTACACACCATTTCCTCAGCATTCTGGATATGTCACAGATTTAATACTCGCCTGCTGGATTTTGATCTTACTTTGGCCCCATTCTTTTATGTGCCCCTATATCTCACTGTTGGAAAGAAATATTTGCCCTGTGTCTTTTCAGTTGGAAGTGTTTTTTTTTATTTTTTATTTTTTTAGAAGGCTCACAAATAAGAGTTGCCTTAAATCTTCGAGGAGACAGTGGGCTTGAGCTTTTCAGCTATGTTGGAACTCTCAAGACTTGGCGACTTTTAGACATGGATTCTGTATAAAGAAATGTATATGCATCATTTGAAGGCTACAGATACAATGTTATGGTTCATATCTACATGTCACCCCAAAGCCACAGTGGGCAGATGGTCAGAGCTTGGGCTAGGTGATTGGATCTTTAGGGGTGATACTTGTAAGTATATGAGTTCACTGATGAGCTAATAGTTCAATGTGATTTTGAGTTAATCTTTGGTCTGTGAATGTGGATTACTACTGACCTGCCATAGAAGAATACAGATCTGTTTGTCCTCTTCTGAGCTCCCTGTGTGCTTGCTGCTATCATGCATGAGCTGTTTCTCCTCAGCCATGTGCCTCTGCGTTGGCTTCCCTGATTTGTGGCCTGTCATCTACTGAGTGAAACATCTACAAACTGTGAGGCAGAATAAAACCTGCCCCTTAAATTGTAGTTGTTGGGTATCATGTTCCACTGACAGGAAAGTAGCTGAGACAGTTATGGAACATGGCTTGCCTTATTTTCTGTTTCTTTGTTTGTACCATGAAGATAATATATCTTAAATTGTGAGCTAATAAAAGTTGTTTTGTTTTGTTTCCTACTGGCAACCTCCTACTTAGAACAAAAGGAGTATCAAATACAGTTTAGTGATGACTGCTGAAGTTCACTTCAAGTTTCTCTTTTCATTGTGATATCTAGATTAGCTAGGTTTAGTGTGTTCTGTTCCCTGAAAATTGATCACAGATAGGAGTATATGAGTTGCACTGTTGTAATCCCCACATTTGGGAGGCAGAGGCAGAAGGATCTTTGCAGTCTAAGACCAGCCGGGTCTACAAAGTGAGTTCAAAGCAAGCCTAAACTGCATAGGGATACCCTGTCTGAACACACACACACACACACACACACACACACACACACACACACCAATCACAATCACTACATCCACTAAAATCATTTTTGTATTTCTTTCTGTCGCATAACAATACCTCCTAATGCCTCCCAATATGACTTATCTTTTTCTGCACACTCCTACTTCCTCACAATTAGGGGCTGTAGACGCGGACTGTCTACAATCAGGGCACTCAGTTCCTGTCGGAAAGCAGTGCTCAGGATGGGTGTGTGACCTGAATTTGAATGACCTGACGTGATTGGCACAATTGGATAAAAATCTGAGTCATCATAAATGATACAGAACTTCAAAACAAGATAATAAGAAATCAACAATAGTTGTGATATTGTATATTGTTATCTTCAATATAGTTATTCAGAGTACCAGATATAAGCATGTGAAATTGGCCAAAAATTGTGTCATTCATGGTTTATTTTTTATTCTTTTAAAATAAAAAATAGAAAAACAAATTGAAAACAATTTACATCCTATAAAATGAGTCTTTAATTGTTTACTAGGATTATGATATTGAACTACTTTTTAGTGTACAATGGAGAATATAAAGAATAGTCATTTTCAAAGAAGATATCAGAGAAAATTAAGCAATAACGAGCTGACAATAAATGTCAACAAGACATACAATATCCTTGTCAGGTGAGGTCCATAGGTCAATTTTATGAGTATTGAGATTATTGATAAAAATTTTGCTATTTCATGAGATTTCTATAAATCCAAAAGCTTCCTTTTGTTTCAGAAAGTACATGGTTTCTAAAACACATAAGTTGCTTAAAGTTAATAATGGTATCATTCTTTTTATATCTGTTATGTAATTTCCCTTGATTTTTGGTGGAAGTTACTCTCCTCTATCTCAAATGGTTTAAGTGATATGCACTCCGAATAAAAGCCTGCTGTTTTTAGAGGTGACATTTCAGGATAAAAATTAATCTTTTATTTTTCATTTCCTTGTGTCTCTATTAAACATCAAAGTCAGTAACATCAGTAGTCTGGTAATTACATTAACAACTTGTACCACAGAGATGCTTTATTCCCATTTGACAGGTGATCGAGAGAATTTTACCAAGAAATGACTTCTTTCTCAGATCTAAAGTCCATAAGAACTTCCTCTATGAAATATTTTTATATAATGAGGAATAAATTTAGAATCACTGAGACTTCCTTTATAAAATCTCACATCATCTTATTTATCATGTAAGCATATTCAGGATACAACAACAGTTTCATTTTGGAGACTAGTAAACCGTGTTCATATTAAGATTGCAATATTTGTGCACGGCTATTTTCTTCCTTTTCTGTGTTGCAGGGGGTCACTCCGCAGCTCTAACTCACGGCACACCTCCTGTTTTCTGCCTCCCCGGTGCTGGGATTACAGGTGCACACAACCATACCCCGTCTTGGGCACCGCTCAGTAAATCCGGGGGCAGGGCTGGCATGGCATATGGGTTTCAGCACATTCTTACTCTGTACTGCATTTTACTGCTTTTCTGAATATCCTGGATACACTAGAGCCCCCGAAAAATTCTTGAACATCAAGTTTTAAACTTCACCTTTCTTACATCACATGCACCTCATTCTTTTCTCCAGGAGGTTTGTATTATTTTTCTAGTTGATCAAGGACAATGTCTGCATATTTCTCATATCAATAGACTCTGTGTGTGTGTGTGTGTGTGTGTGTGTGTGTGTGTGTCTGTAATGTGTGTGTTTAAAATATTTCTATCTCTATCCAAACTATGAGTTTCTAATCTCTCATTTTAATTTTAAGTTTTCTTTGGAATTTCAGGTTCTTAAAATGTGCAAAAACTGAAAGAAAAGCTGAATTAATATTATATATTTAATGAAATATGTTACATTATCTTTAATAGATTTTTACATAGTAAAAGATCATTTATGTAGTCATAAGGTAAACTTTAAAAAAACATATGAAATGTTAAGAAATAATTTCTTGTCTTTTATATAAACATCTGCAGCAGGATTTCAGATTCACTTGTCTGTCTTCTGCCTCATTAGCCTCCAAAAGAAAGCCTCACGAATGGTAGAAATAGGCAGGATTCATGCAAGCACACTGATTGACAATGAACTGCTTTGTATTCAAGTAAGGTCAGAAGGTGTCTAGATGAAATCAGAGGACTTTCTCATATTCATTATTAAACTTCATTATGCTATAAAGGATATTTAGTTTTACATTTCAGACACTCAATTTATCCAATTATAATTCTGAATGATCATTCCTTAGTAAATAATTGTGTTTGTATTGTAGAGTGATAATTGTATTATCATGGAAAGTATGGACAAAATTGTATAATTAAGTAATTTGAATAGACTTTTTATTGCATCAGAGCACACTGAAAATGAAAAAAAACAAAGAAAGTTAGGGAATTATTTTTTATTTGATTTACAAAGCCATTTGGTTTTAATAATGAGCATTTACTCAATTTATCAAATATTTACTTAGATACTATACTATGTTAAATAGAGCACAATTAAAATGTTGGACTATATAAAATACACACAAATGTAAAATGAAAACATAATTCCTTCTATGCAGAATATACAGATATTATTACAGATAAATATAGTAATATTTTGTGGCTTTGCTTTTTCTAAATATTCATAAAATGGGGCACAAATCTAGGTTAAAGTGCACAAACACTGCAAAAACATTTAATCATTTGTTTTAAATTGGTCAGCTGGATTTTAAAATGATCATTACATAAGACACATATTCTACCATCATTTTCTTTTTGAAATGATCAATGATAATTTCCCTTTGATAAATTTTATTTTTGAAACTATGTCACATTATCGTATATGATACCAGGGCCATGTACCCTCATGGTGAAGTAATTCACCTGTTTTTGTTGAAATGTATGCCAACATTGCCCTTTTCTGAACAAGTAGAATTTTACGAGAGACAAAGGCAGAGAGCCACAAAGGGGGCAGAACGCCTTTTGTATAAATGTATTCTTTTCTTTTGGATGAGATGCACTATAGCAACTCTTTATCAAACGACTTCGGCTGATAGTTGATGAGAAAGACAGCACTATGGGAAGGCTGAAGGCACAGTGTTCAGAGCCAGCATGTCATGGAGGAAAGCACAGACACCCCACGTGGGGGCTCAGTTTTTCAATGTGAATAAATGGGGTAGTAAAAGTTTTTGGCTTGGGGAGACTACATGATGCTCAGATGAGATGAGGTCACACTTGTAACAACTTCACCACAGTGGCTGTGTGTTTTCTTACTGAATAAGATCATTATAGATCTTACTTTAAATAACAATTTTATACACATTGAATGAAATTCTATATTCTGTAATTTGAACTGTGATGGACTCAGATATTAAGCAACATTCCATTCAGTGTACTTTGTAGCTATTTTGTCTCAGCCACAGACTTTGCTTATCTCCAAGTTCTATTAGATTTACCATGTTTGCTTAGTCAGCCCTTAAAACCAACCCTCAATAACAAGCCATGAGCAGCCGTCCATTACGTTAGCTCTGTTATTTAGGGTCAGTGGTTAATGGATTTCTGATGTAGATGAAAGTTTTTGTGTAACTGAGATATCACTCTGACAGATGAGGTCACAGGAGCTTTATCTGGTGTTCTTTCAAGCTTCCCAGTGCTCAGTTATGTGGCGGAGTGGAAGCATTTCAGAATCAATGTGTGGTACCAGGCTGTCTGGATGGCTGTATACAGACATGCATTATTGTATTTCAAAACTGTGTTTCAATGCTTGTAGCAAGCCTCAGAGAATGATAAAAGCAAAAATCTTGGATGAATAGAAATTTTTAATGAACAGTTTGAAATGGTTATGAAATGCTACTTTTCATGTATTTATGAATGTGTAAGCACCCTTCCTTTTTAAAAAAATGTATTTGATTGCTGCAGGGTCTAACTATTCAGCTTGGACTTAGGGTGATCATCCTGCTTTCAGTCTCCCCAGAGCTTGACTTTTTCTTTTGTTAATAAAGCACTACTATTTTATTTGTATTTTTTATATTTTACTTTGTGGTACTAAAACAAAACAAATGAATCAAATTTTATTATAAAATTTATTTTATTTTATCTTCTATGATATTCATTGCTATTAGTAATATTAAATTATCATGCAATTTTGTTTAGAAAATTAAGGTATTAAATAAGTTTTTATTTTTGTCTATTAAAATGGTGAAGAATAAAATTGGAAAATCTCCATTAAATTTTTTAATCTTACATTAAGTGGCTATAATATAAATTTACCATTAAAAAGAGAAACATAGAACACTGTATCTGTGTAATGAAAAGAACTATAATAATGTGAGCACATATGTTTTTGTTGGTACCTGAGATAGAAAAATCTACTTTCTGGAATGTGTACCAAACAGAGAAAAAAGAGGGAAACAAGGAACCTAGATGTGATTCACAGAAAGTAATTCCTTGTTTTTATTTGTGCATGTGTGCTTTCTTGGGATATTTTAAAGTTTTTTATTTGTTATATTTTAGAAATACATACTGATCACATTTATCACAGGGAATTTGTACTTGTACATAATATATTTCATCGTTCTTTTTTTCCGCCAATCTTCTCTCCTCTCTCTGGCTTCTTTATAGAATGGAGTACTATTCTGCCATAAAGAAGAGTAAATTTGAGATATATCTAGGTAGATTGATGCACCTTAAGATCATATTCTTAAGTGAAATAAACTGGACACAGATATCTAAATATCTCATTGTTTCTCTGGTTTAAGAAACATAAAATGTAAGTAGAGACCAAAATATATAGCAGATATTGGAAATGGGGAAAAAATGTCTTCAAATGGGAAGGGAAGTAAGGAGTGTAGGAAGCAGAAAGGAAGGCAAGGAAAAAGGGAACAGGAGAAAGTGTAAACAGACTTCATCAATAAGGAGGGCAAGAGGGGTTGAAAGTAATTTATTTATTTATGTATTTATTATTTTATATATATTTGGTTGCTGCAGCGTCCCGCTACGTAGCTCAGACTCGTGGTGATCCTCCTGCATTCAGCTTCCCCAGCACTGGGTTACAGGTGTGTAGCGCTATGCCTGGTCTCGGGGACCTGCTCAGTGAACCCGGGCAGCAGGGCTGGAGCAGTACGTGGTATCAGAGATTGAACAGTGGTCCCTGCACTTGCCTAAGCAGTCACTGTAGTCGCTGAGCTATCTCATTGGCGCCGAAAGCAATTAATTTAAATACAGCATTATACTGCCAGAAAAATTCACAAATATTAAAATTAAAAAAGCTTTTCAAATGAGATAGAATTTATATAGTTTGTATTTAAATGAATACATATGCTGTTAAGAATAAGAAATAAAATATCATGTTCCTCATTTTGTCTTGAAACTCATTTTGTAATAGGTAGATTATTAAATGACTCCAGGACAATGAAATAAATCTTCAGTGCAAGCTTGAAATTGTCAAGAATACTGAGTAATCTGAGTGGAAGAACAAAGATATACCCTACTTAGAACTGTTTTCAATGAAAGCAAGAGGGAGACAATGCAATTTATCTTTAGAAGAAAGAAGACAAATGTCATCATAACTATTTTCTTGTTATCTAAAACGACAGATGGCAGTCAGGCATGGTGGCACCCACTTTTAATCCCAGCACTAAGGAGGCTGAGACAGGAGGATCTTAAGGAAGAAATGTGTCCTCTCTCAGTCACTGTCTGTGGTATATTGTTAGAAGAGACGGCACTGACAAAAAGATGAATTATTTCAGCTTTAGGATACATTTATCTTCACTTTGGAAGACACTGAGACAAACTTGAAGACAACAGTGTTTTTACCTACGTGTTTTCAAAAATGCCAATTGACTGTCTTCTGGCTTGTGTATTGTTTAAAATGGTTTGCTTTTTTAAAATACACGTTCTTTGCCTTTAAGAGTAGTATTTTTTATCAAATTTGTTCTTCCAGTTGGATTGTAATGTGCCTTAGTGGAGCTTTATTTAATTTTTTAAAAGAGAAAATAAATTAGAATTAAAGCAAGAAATTACAGGTGATACAGAATTTCACATAACAAAGTAACATGAATTTCACAGTATTTGTTGCAATACATAGCATTGTCTTCCAACCAATTATTCACATTACCAGACACATGCTTTAAAATTGGAAGAAAAAAGAAAGAAATTAAGAAGAGAAAAAAGTATAAACAATTTAAAAAAGAAACAAATTAAGGATCATCTGCTCCTTTCCGTAGAGCAGCAAAAATGCTTCCTTTGCTGTGGTTGGAAGTTGTAATAGTGCAAATGAGTATTCTTTTAAGCAAGTT
>NW_004524778.1:2572193-2576952 GCF_000260255.1 Octodon degus
AGCACTTATTCCACTGAGCTATCTCCCTGTCCCTAAGTTTCAAATTTTTTTTGGTTTTTGTTTTAAGATATTCATATTCACACTACACTGGAGTAAAGTATCAAACTTTTAACAGCACTTTTCAAAGTTTTTCCACACTAACTCCATTAACTTTGTCTATTTTAGGTCTGCCAGTGATTTTTTTTAATGTATGTAGGTCATAATTTCCTATTGTTTGTTATTCTGGGTGTTTGGATTGGGTAGTTTAACATTTTTATTGAAGTTTTCTTGAATTCTGTTATGCTATTGCTAAATAATTCCTTTTGTTTTCTGATTTTTTTAAATGGCATGTGAACAAGTTACTTAAAATGATTGGGTATATTCAAAGCTGAGCTTTATTTTAAAATATTAATGTTAGAGCAATTATGAGTTTAACAACCCTACATATACTACAACACAGACTAAGTTTTGAAGTATTTTGCATTTTTTCCTGAACATATTGTTAGAAAACAAAATTGCATGTTTAGAGGATAATTACAATTTAAAAGGCCTCTGCAATAAAGATCTATTATACCTCAGAAATGGAGACCTTTCTTTTCAAATTGCATGTTACTTGTGAATTTGCTTTTAAAGGTAAATAGATATCTTTAAGACAACTAATACAGATATTTAAAAATGGTTGAAGTTTTCAACATACTCAATCACTGATTTTTGTAATGAAAGGGTAAATTGAAAATCAAAAATGTGCAAAGGTACGTTCATTTATTCTTCTCTTTTGACATTATTTCTATCCTACCACTGAGGTAAAATTCTTTCTCAAATAAATCTTAATGTATCAATTTTAATAAGAACAAATTTTCAGAAAAAATTAAACTTTTATTATATTAAATCATTACATAGTTAACTCAATGCTTGAGGATTTTATCCATATTTATCCATAGCAGTAATGAACTTTACATGTGAACCATATATGCCAAGCTTACCTGTGATACAAATACAGACAAAACTTTTAACAACAATCACATGATTTATGAAGAACACACAATTATTCATTCCGTTCAATTGCATCCATTTTATTTCACATATATCTAAATAAAAGCAGAGTTTAGAGTTTTCTAAAATTGTCTTTTTTTTTTTTTTTTTCCTCGAATGCCTTCAGGGCACTTTTGGCCAGCGGGAGAGTTTTGAGGTTCGAACTCCAGCAACCTGAGGCTGACAGCTTTGTGGAAGCAGCCACTTAAAGGCCTGAGCTAGGGCCAGGCCCCCCTCTAAAATTGTCTTTGTAACCCAGAAAATCAAGTTATTTATTTTATGAGAAGCATGCTGGGCCCGGCGAGATAATTCAGTAGAATAAGCACTTGCCTGGCAAGCGAAGGGTCCTGAGTTCAATCCCAGGTACCGCGAAAACAAAAAGAAAAAAGAAAGCAAGAAAGAAAAACATGCCATATACATCTCTCACCCTTGATATACCAGTGGAAAGCGACTCTGGCCCCCTCCCACTGGTGAATGAATAAATTCTGAAGTATTATTCATCATTTACTGAATGCTATGGATATTATTTGTAATCATTCTTCATGTACTACTTTTCAAAAGAAATTCTAGAAGGATATTTTGTTCATTTTAAATGTAAGTTTTATATTTCCTTTCATAATTTATTTCTCTGTTGAGTCTTTCAGCGATTCTTTTTAACATTAACATATCCCATCTTCTGGTTTCAGGTGCTTGGCAGCTGCTGCAGTTTACAGTGCAGTTATGACCAAGTTCAAGAACCACACCATGCACAACCAGTCCCGAAAATGGCACAGAAATGGCATCAAGAAACGTCAGATATGAATCTCTGAATGGGGTAGATCCTAAGTTCCTTAGGAACATGCATTTTGCCACGAATCACAACAAGAGGGGCTTCAAGAAGATGCAAGCAAACAGCGTCAAGGCTGTGAGTGCACACACCAAAGCTATCAAGGGCCTCATCAAGCCCAAGGAGGTCAAACCCAAGATAATCCCAAAGGGAGTAAACTGCAGGCTCCACTCAACTTGCCTATATTTTCCACTCCAAGCTTCAGAAGTGTATCTGTGCCTTCATTGACAAGGTTCACAGGCATTGCCGGCCAAAGCCCCAGGCTCCAGCCAAGGCTGAGGCTCCAGCTCCTGCTCCAGCCCAGGCTCACAAAGGTGCCCAGTACCCAGGAAGGCTCCATGGTAGAAGCCTCTCATCGGCTGATGTAAAAACAGAAGGACTGGTGTAACCCTTGGGGTACCATCTGTGGAGGGCTGATGTCCTCCTGTGCTCTTTGTACAAATAAATCTGAGACAGGAAAAAAAAAATAACATATCCCAGATGTTGAATTGAAAGAGAATATCAAGATGGGCTTCGGAGCTGATTTTACTTAACATGTTTTCATGCACTGAGATAAAAAATTAAAAAGGTGATTTCAAAATGTGTATAGTGTTTGAATAGAGGAGTTGATCTCCTTTAGCAACACTTATGATATCTTTACACATATTCAAAGTGAACAAATATTTAAAAAGTGTTTCAAACTCAGATGTCAATGTCTCTTTCCTATTATACTTGCAAAGTCATAGTCTGCTGTGTAATTAAAGAATATAATTGCAGTACCAGCTCTAAAAACACAACTTTCCTTTATTCTTCTCATGAAGCCTATTTATCTATGCCAGGCCTGCTCATCAAGTTCAATGAGACCATAATTTTTGGCATTTCAGATACGGATACATGACATCTGGTTGCCAGGTAAATGCCCATGAAATCAATTTTCCATGCCTTCTTCAAACCACTTATGCAAATGATCACTTGTAAAAGTACAATTTTTAGGACCACCTGTGTTCTAAATAAAACATTATGACACCCCAAAAATTGTTAGTTCTCTAGTGTAATAGTCTGCATTTTATTTTCAAGCTAGAAGCTTGAAAGACAGGTAGAATAAATTTTTGTGTTTCCTTACTTTTTGTAAAAAAGAAAAATATAAAAATGTTCCAAAACAAGAAAATATAAAAATAAGATCTGAAAGTTAGAGAATAAGAAAATAACCTTAACTGGGATGGAAATCAGTGAAGGGCTGCTTGGTAAAAATGCCTAAGACCCTAGGTTTAATCTCCAGCACTTTTACATAAATCAGTACATAAATTTGGAGATAAACAAAAGAGGGAGGGAGAGAATGACTCCAACTTTAGAAGTCTATTATTTAAATCTCAGAGTTTAAAATAGCTCTACTAAATATTTTCCTAAAAAAAAAGGTTAGGCCCGGGGAGATGGCTCAGTGGAATAAAGCACTACCTTAGCAAGCGCAAGGGCCTGAGTTCAATCCCTGGTTTTGAAAAGAAACAAAACAAAACAAAACAAAACAAAAACCCTAAATATAAAGGTTATTCATAGATCCATAGAAAAAATAAATTCAATAGTTTAAGTTCATTCACATATAATGAACATAAGTGCATGAATAGGATTTTGTTTTGCAATTTTATCAACTAATTATTCTTTTCTTTTTTTATGTATTCAGTACAGGGTATACAAGTTTCACTATGCATTTCGGACTTACAGTGATCCTCCTATTTTCAGCATCCCAAGCACTGGGATTAGGGGTGTGTGTCATCACGCCCAGTCTCAGTTACCATCTCAGCATGCCCTGGGGAGGGGTTTGAGGTGGCAAGCTAGGAATTGAACCCCAGGTCCTTGCGTCTACCTAAGCAGGTGCTTTAATCTGCTGAACTATCTGGCCGGCCTTTCACTAATTATTCTTATAAACTTAAATATTAAAATTGATTCTCTGGCTCTATATCATCCTATTAATTCTAGAAACACGTTAACTGTAATATGTAATATAAACTATTTCTAAATAACATATTAATATGAATAGCATACTCCATGTGTATTTTAGCTGGAGGTTTTAAAAAATGCCTTAACTATGCCAAAGTCACTTAGATATGATCGATTCACTCATCAGTTATGAGATAGTCAATACAGAAAGAAAGGTATAAGAAAAATAAACTTCCCTGGGATAAAAAACTAAATGCAAATCTAAAACTTGATTTGATGATTAATGAAAAACAATTTTACTCTGGATTTTGTATATGTTTATATTTAGCTGCTCCAAGAATGATGATCTACCTGTCAAGCAAAAGAGCCTGAGTTCCATCCCAAGTTCCAAAAAAAAAAAAAAGAAGAATGACGATCTAGTATGATGATAAAAGACATAATTTAAGAACTATTTTATATGTGTGCTGATGTTCATGTATTACTGACTTTTAGATATTTTATAGTTTAGTTTACCTTGACATTTGTCATTTTTTCTTAAGAAAGTTTAACATTAAACCAATCCTAAAAATTCAAAACTATTAAGTATTTATCCCTGGAGTGAGCCGGTGCAATTAACCCTGCGTCGCTGTTCTCCGTCACCCACAGTCTGCAGAAGGTGCAGCAAGTGCCGTGGGCCAGCTCTTTCAGGAAGCCTTGTGAGTCGGGGAGCACTAAGTGGGCACTTGCTTATCTACGAAAGGAGCCAGTTCAGGGGAGGGCCAGCACGGCAGCCTTGTTTCTGTACCGCAGACCCAGCAGCTGAGTGGTGTTGCCGTGGAAAGAATTACAAAACTATTAAGACCTTAGGACCTTAGGACCCTCCTTTTACATTCCGAAGCACTTTTACACATTTCTTGAAATTCCAACTTTGATACAAAAAGATGCTGAATTTTTATAGAGTAACAGAAAACATGCACTTAATATAATCATCAGTGATGGTTTTGTTTGAATATCCAGACTATTGAGATT
>NW_004524778.1:2577052-2583632 GCF_000260255.1 Octodon degus
TATATATATTTGTTGTTATTGTTTGTTTTTTAAGCACTCAGGATTTGTGACTTTTTTTCATTTTTTATGTATTTGATGTATGTAGTACAGGGTCTTACTACGCATCTTGGACTCGTAGTGATCCTCCTGTTTACATTCTTCCCAGGGCTGGAATTACAGGCTTGCAGACTCAGTCGTTGGCTCAGCGTATCCGCAGGGCAGGGCCGGAGGCGCTTGTAGAACCGACGTTCGAACCCTGGTCTCTGAACCTACCAAAGCAGGCACTTAGTCCACTGAGCTATCTCGTCCACCCGGATTTGTGACTTTTTAAAGACCATGGGATACCCAATAGTGGAACACATCCTTAACATCTAATATCCAGTGTTTAAAAAAATCAATAAACAATAATATAATATCCTTAAGAAAATAATTCCAGGATTTGGGGCCGGACAGATAGCTCAGTGGACTAAAGCGTCTGCTTAGTCAAAGTACAGTGACCGAGGTTCAGACCTCTGCGTGCCATGCAGGCTCTGACCCCCAGGACACGCTGAGACTGCTACTGAGACTGGGCGTGGTGGTGCGAGCTTGTAATCCCAGAGCTTGAATCTTATCTGTGTAGTGAGACCCTGCAGACCCTGCACTAAATACATTAAAAATAATAATAAATAAATATTTCCAGGATTTTATGACTTTACAGATGATTTCCACCAAACATATCAAGAAATAGCAATTATCTTTCTAAAATCTCTCAAGATGTTGAAGATAAGGAAATGACCCTTTTCTTACCTTAGAAGGCCAGTGACAATAATACAAAAGATAAATATATTGAGAAAACTGTATAGATCAAAGTGTCTTATGAAGACAGTTGCAAAAGTTCTCAATAACCTCATACTTCAAATTCATTTTCAACACAATAATAATGGGATTTTATACGATAAGCAAGTGCAGTGTATTCTTTTGCTGAAAATTACACACTAGGAAATCAAGAAATGTAGTGCACACTGAACAGAACAAAGGGGAAAACACGATCTGCTCACATGATGTGCTGAAGACATTTCACAAAGCTAAGCAACGTTTGCTTATATAATAACCATATAAGAATGAAAGGATAGTTCCTAAGCACAAAAATGATATGCATGCAAAACCTACAGAATGCACCATTTGAATACAGAAAGATCTTCCTTTGAGATGAGGAACAAACTAGCATGCTTGCTTTTGCTTCCTCTGTTCAACATCAACCTGGAAGTTGTAGCCAAAGTATACATCCAAGAAAAAGCAACATTAGCAATCAGAATTGAAAAAGGAAGTAAAATTATCTTTGTTCATTGATATTACTTTACATGTATGAAAAAACTAAGATAAATCCCACTACTGTTAAAACTGTAAGGAAATTTAGTAAAATGGCAAAACTCAGTAAAATGCTTAGTTATCTTTCTATACACTAAAAATAAATAACCTAAAGGAAGCTAAGAAAATACCATTTATAATAGAAAAAGTAGAATTAACCATGGAAATGAAAGTTCTGTACAGTGAAAAATATAACACTTGATGAAAGAAATTAAAAAATGATATAAAAATGTGGGTACATGGCACGTGATTGTGACTTGAAAGGTAAAACTGTGTAGATGTCAAAACTATTCAACATTACATTTAGATTCAATATAGTCATGATTAAAACCAAAGTGAGCTGGTTTTGACAGAAATAAAAAATAAGGGTATCTTAAAAATCACATTCTCAAAGTAATGGTGGATGAACACAACAGCCTTCCTATTAATAAACTTTCTAAAATGCTATAGTAACAACATCAGGTTGGTCTTTGTGTAAAGCAGACATACAAAGCAGTGAAGCAAATTACATGTTTTGCCAAAATGATTTTTGACAAAGTTCACAAGACCAGTTAAGATAAAAGAAGGATCTTTGCAAGAAGTGATAGTGTTGAAATTTGTATTGATAAACAGAAGAATGAAAATTTTCCCTTCTCTAATGTGATATATAAAATTTATTGGAGTGGACCAAAGAGTGAAATATACAATTTAAAGCATAAAACACTTACAAAATCTCAGACACAAGTACCACACACCCTCAGGGAGGGAAACAGGTCATAAGCTTGAGATAAGAAAAATAGCAAAATGAATGAAAGTGGGCAAAGGAGGCTTCAAGATGGAGGGAGGAAGGTGGTTGAAAAGAGTAGTTCCTATTTCTCAAGGTGAATGTGATCTCACATACTGAAAATATGTACTTAAATGTAAAATTCAGAATTATAATCTCTTATAGGAAAATGCAGTACTAAAATAACATGGCATAGATTTTACTATTTAATGGATATAACCTCAAAGGCAAAAGGGAAAATAATTAGGTCTAACAAAATTTATGCATTAAAAGATATGAAAATTATATTAAAGCTATCTATTGAATAAAAGATATGTCTGTAAGTGTTAAGTATGGTAGAAATTAGGACCCAGAATATGCAAATTGTCTTTAAATCTCAACATAAACAAGAACAAGAGCCAAAAATAGGCAAATGAGTTTTGTAGATATGCTTACAAACAATATGTACAGCAAATTTAAAGATCACATGACATAATTATCAGAACTAGTACACCAATTAAGTTGCATAACAAAATTTGACATAAAGAATCAGATATATCTCTGTGCAATAACAATAAATACCTTGAAAGCAAAATTAAGATAATCCCATTAACAATATAAAAACTTCAAGCTAATTTAGGGTGAAGTAAGGAAGCAAAAAGCTTTAGAGTAAAAAAATACAGAACTGGTTGAAAGAAATACGAATAATTAATAAGCATGTGAAAAACCTCCAAATCAGTAATCTTTAGAGAAGTTAAAATGAAAAAAAAATTGATGAATCATTGTCTATGTCTATTAGAATGGTTACTCTCAAAAAAGGGAAAATAAGTGTTATCAAAGGTTTGGAATACAGATTTAGATTAAGTATATTGAATGCTGTATTTTAGTAAAATCTAGAATGATTTAGTCACAATGAGAAAACATAGAGGATCCTCAAAGGTTAAAAATGATTTTTCTTAATTTTTAGGTAATATTTATAAGTAGATATACACACACACAAAATAATAAAAATCATTACCTTAAAAGATAGTTGTGCATCTCTGTTCACAGCAGCATACACAAACACTATCAATAGCTAAACACAGATGCAACTTAATGTTCACTGACAACCAAATAGATGAGGAAAAAGCACAAGGAAAAATTTAAAGATGATTTATTGTGATAGATGCACAAGAACGCATTTAATGACCCTCAACTGTGGATTTAATATGTTATGGTAAATTGCACTGTCTTTTATCAGAAACAAAAGAAACCACAAACAACAAAAATACAAACAAGTACTTTAAAAATGCTTTCCATTTTTCTCTGCCTAAAAGAAAACTGCACTATAATATTATCCTCAATAGTACCATTTAGATGAAATGCAACACTGTTCTTGGACATTTTCTTTTAAATATACATACAAAAACAGAGGTGAGCAATACAGTTGCTATTGAAATAATGGATGATCTTGTCAGCGGATTATTAGGTCTCTACCAAAGATGGTGGTACACATCGTTGAAGCCCAATTATAGCACGGGGGCTGTGCAACGCATTCATGTCAAGCTGTCACAGGCAATCAGGAAGGTCACCATGGGTGATTCTGGGACCCTGAGTGATTGCCAACAACATTTCAACTGGGTTTGAACTAAACTGGTTCATTTCTAAATTCAGCATTCTAATAAAATTGTACAAGTAAGACAGAATAAGTAGAATCTTTAATTTTGCAGTAAATTCTAACAGAACTGATTTCATCCTGCCCATTTTATTATATATCAGGAAAGCTTATCTCAAATTGACTGATGATTAAGTGAGTTATATAAATATTGAAATAAATTTATGAAGAAAATTTGACCATTTTTAGTAAAAATTAATCTATTTTTGACCTAAAAATAATGATTATTTATGTACAAATTACTTTAATGAAAATAATATTTCTTAGATGACAACATTATGTATATGTGTGACTGACCACTATACATGTATATTATATCTTCAAATATATATTAGAATATATAGGATCAGTATATGTGTGTCTGTGGGTATGTGTGTGGGTGTGCAAGTGTGTGATGTGTGCATTATGTAATCATACAAATATAAAAGCTTATAAATAAACTTGTTTATTTATTTACAAGCAGATTAAATGTGAGATATTTATTTTGAGAATAAAGAAGCTTACAGTTAGTTACTTTTATTATATTTGAGAAGAAAATATTTACTGTCTAATATTGGTTTCAAATATTTGTTTGTTAAAAATTTGGTGATTGCAAATAAAAGAGTATTTAAATATGAAATTTCCAACAATTTTAACTTAAAATTAACTTTAGATACCTTTCTACAACTTACCTATAATAATTATTTTTTAAATACAAAATAATTAAGAAGACCATTTTACTTTATAAAATTTTCAAGAGCCAGCCAAACAGCTCAGCAGATTAAAGCACCTGCTTAGGCAGACACAGTGGCTGGGGTTTGATCTCGGGCCTGCTGTGCCGGCCCTGTCCCTAGGCGTGCTGAGAGAGAATTTGAGACTGGGCATGGTGGTGCGTGCCCGTAATCCCAGCTTTTGGGAGGCTGAACATAGATACACCACTAGGAATCCGTTCCACATAGTGAAACCCTGTAGGTCCTGTACTACAATACAAAAAAAAAAAAAAAAAAAAAAAAAAAAAAATCAGTATCATCTCTATATTAAAAAAAGCAAAATATAGCAAAATACATAGTAAAAGCAAACAAAACATTATTTACTAGGAAACTCCATGCACCAAGTCCTCAGTTTATTATTATTATTTAGCATATTCCAAAATACAAATTATAAACAGGATTTCTATCAAATTTACATATTATCTTCCCAACTTTTTTTGAAATGTAAATGTAATTTGTAGTCAGTACTCCTTTTCACTCAAATCTCAACATCAATAATGTTCATTACTGTAGGATTTAACATTATCAATCAGGTTAGACACAAGGAACACTGGAGGCTAATTACATGCACTAATAGGTATTGCATATGATAATAATTGTCTCAAAGCAGTACTTGGTTAAATGGCGTATACCACAGCAACACTAAGCAGGAGTCACACTGAATGAGACTTCTTCATTATTCTGAGCTCCCCTGAAAGGCTGCTTGCTCTTGTGCTGTGCTACATATCTTGCTCCAGAAGTAAATCTAATACTCTAGAAATTAAACCAGTTGGCTCCCATGAGAAGCTGTGTTTTATCACACAAGGGGGAATGGAACAAAAGGATAAATAATCTTTACATGCTTATCATCTCTATAAGATTATTATGGCCACCCAAATGACAAAGGAAATAAATCAATGTGATGATTAGGAAGAACTGGCACCAGGTTTTCTGCAAGGGAATGCAAAGTGAGAATCATTTTCGGTGCTGCTGAGCTAAACAGCAGTGCTGCTGTATAATGAGCTGCTGTTTCCATCCATGGACTCTTTCTAAGCTCTTGTTCCCAACAAAGAATTGGATAGGAAATAAGAAAGTAAGTTGTCTTCTACATTCATAGTTAAAGTAGAGAGAAAAGAATGAAAAAGTATCCTATGCAGCCAGTGTGAGGTGGAAAAGGAAGTATACCTAGACCTAGAGCCGCCACTGCCGAGGAAACAAGACAGTGTCCTTCAGGACAGAAACTGGCTTCCTCTTACATCCTCACGCCCACCTCAGATTTGGCTTGTCCTATGCTGGGCTCAGAAGCTGACCTACAAGGGTACCCTGGCCGTGATTGACACGTCGCCGTGATGGCAAAGCTCTGCATAATTGACAAGGCACCCCCAGTTGCCCGGCCACTTGGCCATATCCTCAACCTCCTGCCTCACTAGTGCAGACTCTGGATATTACTGAAGAAATGGATGCAGTCACCTATGACTATGGCCACAGAGAAGGGCAATGCTCTTGGTATTCACAGCAAAATATGTAACCAATTAATTGCATAAGAAGCATTTCCTTGAGAGTTTTGCTTTTAAAACTTAGAATTAAATAAATACTCCATTAGTACCTTATTGTATAATAAATGTTTCAAAATACACTGTAAAGTATAAACATAAGTATTTTATTCACAATTTGGAATTATTGACTCCATTATCACATAATGAAATCGTCTATTTGAGAAAATTGGATTTTTGGAGACACTAGATAGACAGCATTATAAATGATGATGTCTGGTGTATAACCTTGATATCAGAATTTTAAAATTTTTTCAGTGATTCTAATATGCCATTAAGTGAGAGTCATGTTTTTACAACAGTGTATGTAACAGTGAATTCAGAATGTTCATTGACCATTTTTTCCTTCTAAGAATCACTTACCTATTCTTTCAAATACTTTGGATTTATTGTGGGTAAAAATGATATCATTAGTATCTTTTATCTCTGCTTTATAAAATGAATGTTAGCTGAGCTCATCGTGAAAGTTGCAGGTTACTCTGCAACAATTCATGGTGGAAAATCGAGTAGAGTCTGACAAGGAGAAAGAAGGATTTTAAAGAAGACATGCAGGCATAGTTAACAACTCAGTAGTTGA
>NW_004524778.1:2584077-2589618 GCF_000260255.1 Octodon degus
TCTTTCATGTTCCAGAACAAAGACAATATTTTTATTCTAATAATTAAATATAAAAAGTGAACAGTGACCTGGAAAAAACTACTTGTCTTTCATATTTTAGAATTTGTAAATGTATCAAAAATGCTTTGGAAGTTTATATTAGTAAATGTTCATTATTAAATTGACATTTCACTTATAAAATATGGTATTTTAATGTTAACTCTGAACTTTATTATCTATAATAACACAACACAACACACAATTCTTTGTTTCTTAAACCCACTATTTAAACTGAATATAATTTATTTAAATTCCTATAGCTGAGTATCATTGTATTTTATGGACATTTCCATATTTTTGATTAATAGTCCAAGAGAGTATTGGTGTTTTCTATACACATAGTAATTTCTTTTGAAAGGGAGACTATTTTCAGCTTTGATTTTAGATCATGGGTGTCTAATGTCGTGGCTTGCCTGGGCTGCCCTAAGAGAAATGGTTGGTAGACACACATAAATATATAATATAGTTAATGTATATAAGTTATACAACATCCTTTTTTCTATGTTAGAATAACAATATATAAATAATTCAGTATAAATATAAATTAGTAGAGTTTTGACCTTTTCTAAGAATAATTCATCAATGTCTGGTTTGCTGTAACTGGTTCCAATTCTTACTGAATTCTCAACATGCTCTTCAGGAATTTTTCATGCAGTTCAATGTGCTTCATCTTTAAAACAGCTGTTCCCAAATGAACACCTTACCAAAAATTGATGAAATGAAGAAAGCATGGCTGTTAGTAGCACATAATCTTCCTGGGAAAATAAGTCTTAAAAAGATCTGAGGAAGAGATGTGATCAACTTTTTTACTATGTTGACAGTCGGACTGCAGCTCCTACATTTCAAAAATGATTAGTTAAGTCAGATTTTGTCAGTATTAGCAACTTTGTTTATGTAATTGGGGGTGGGGGGCAGCTCAGTGGCTTAAGGGCCTGCCTGGCAAGCACAAGGTCCTGAATTCAATCTTTTGTACAAGGAAAAAAAGAGAAGAAGGAGAAAATTGTTTAGGGCCTGCCAAAGAGCTCAGCAGATTAAAGCGCCTGCAAGCAGTCACAGGGGATGGGTATTTGATCTCTCAGCCTGCAGTGCTGGCCCTGCCCCCGGGGTGCTCTGAGACAACAATTGAGACTGTGCATGGTTGTGGACACCTGTAATCCCGGCTCTCGGGAGGCTGTAAACAGGCGGATCACTATGAGTCTCATCTAGTAGTGAGACCATGAACATTCTGTAGACCGTTCCCTAAAACACACACACACACACACACACACACACAAAAAAAAAAAAAAAAAAAAACATAAGTACACAACTGGTTGCTATATTTCTGTAATCAATATACCACAGCTGGTAAAATTAATTATTATTTAAATAACACAATAAAAATTATATAATTTACATGTCCACTTACAGTGGTAAATGTCTGTTTTCACAGGCATGTATGCATGTGATAGATTCCATACTATTACCGGGAATCCTTGCTTTTTGCTGGTCTGGTCACATAAGTGCATATAAAGTCTTCTCGGACATTTGGTTCGACTCAGTGTGTGTGGCCAGTGTAGAGGTAGAATTGTAGCACATTGCATCTTCCTTTACAGAGTGGCCTGTCATGATCTACACAACCTCTGCTGGACCTCCACACAGGGCAGTCATGCAAACACTTAAAATTTCCATATGTTAAATGTGTATGATCTTGTTGGGCTGCTTTACAAGCTTCCTTGGTTTGCATGTGGTCTGCAGACAAGGTTCAGACTGGCCTACCACAGCCCATCCAGTCTTGGTATGACAGGATGGTATTCTCATCAGTGTCCTTTTCTTACTGTAATGCACATTCAGGTAGCAAAGCTGATTTGCTATTTTGTGACTCAGCCTCCTAATCTAAACATTTAGAGAATCTTATACAAAGATTTCCAAAGACAAATGAAAAAAGACAAAAATGGTAACTTTTCCTGGTATGAAACTAAATATTTTAGTTTAAATATTTTAATACCTGATTCTTTGTTGATGGATATTTAAAGCATCACTGCAGAAATAATCATTTCAATATTAAAATTGTAAACAATAAGGATGGTAAAAATATGCTTGAGACAGAGAAACATCAAACATAATATATTCCCTATGAAAAACAAATGTTTAGTTTCAAAATAACTATGTTTAGTCTATGCACTTTTTTATAAAAGGCAAACTGAAATGTACAGAAACAATTCATTTGTTTCTTGATATGTGTTAAAAATTGTTAAACTTTGATTAGGCCAGCATAAATTATTAAATGGAGATTTATAACAATAATATTTTCCTTTTGTGTGTGTATGGCTGGCTCAGACCACCTGGGAGCAGGGCTGGTGCAGCACGTGCTGCTTGGGATTTAACCACGGTCCCTGCACTTGCCTAAGCTAACCAAAGCAGGCACTTTAGCCCGCTGAGCTGTCTCGCTGGGCCCCCAAAATGTTTTCTATACAAATACTCTGAAGCATTTTTATCTCATAATTTTAGATGCAGGAAACTGGCATCTTTAGAATGAACCATGCCATTAATATTCATGCTTTAATTTTACATGAATTAATACTATTCTACCTTAAATTCTGTCTTCAAGACAGACTGTAAAACGGGAAGTGAGTTATGTCTAGAAATTGAGGCCAAGGACCAGACATATATTAAAAAATATGTTATTTCTGATACCTTGTATAAGTGCATATATTAAACAAGATATTTCCTTATTTCAGTTAATCCTTAGAATATATATAGACTTACAAAAAGCGCAGGCCAAATAGCTCAGGGGATTAAGGCTCCTCCAAGCAGCCCAGGGCTCACAGATTTGATGCCCTGGCCTGCCCTCCTGGCCCTGCCCCCGGGGTGCACTGAGATGGCAAGTGAGACTGCTATGGTGGCGCATGCCTGTAATGTCAGCTCTTGGGAGGCTGTAAACAGGCAGATCACAAGGAGTCCGATCTAGTAGTGAGACCCTGAACACCCTATAGACTTTGGCTCCATGACAAAGAAACAGAACCAGGGCAGCACAAACATCCTTTTTCTCCAAAATCTTTCAATGCCTTCTGTAGCCTATGGATATCCATGGCAGCCCATGCAGCCGGCACCTCCCTCCGAATTCCCTAAAATATAGGGGGTGATTATATATATATATATATATATATATATATATACCTATTTTGATCTGACAAAATATATTTTTTGAGAATATAGGTATAATTCTGAACATTTTTACTTGTAAGACATTTTAATTGGCATGTTGCTAGGCTGGCGAAGGTAAAGCAGGAGACCAAGAGGATCTCAAACAATGTCCTAGACAGAGAGTGGGAGAAAAGGGCTTCTTTATATGCTGGCAAACATGTGAAGACTGTCCACCTGACAGCCCTGAACAAGATCTTGCTTAAACTGCTCTTAATTTACAGGGTGACATTATTGGCAAGCTGTGGTCAGGCCTGGTCACAAAGGCAGAATTGCTTCACCTTGGTGTGTGAGCAGGAGAAGGGGAGGAACCTTCCAAGTCCCTTACACTCTGCCACCCTTACACATAGCTGGGCCCTGCAGGCAGAGGGCAGGGCCATCAACTTTCTCAGGGAGCTGAGATTCTTAGCTGGTGTGTAGTTGCTCTGTTTGACCGCAGGAGGTGTCTACTTCCTTTGGTGCCAGTCACTCTGCAGGCCCAGTGTGTGCACGATGGAGGACTCTGACGTGGGGAAGTGGGGGACACTGGGAGGGAGGTGAAGGCTACGTGGGCTGCCACTGATGTCCAGAGGCTACAAGAGGCATTGAAATATTTTGAAAAAAGGAGAAAAAAGACATTTGCCCTGCCCTGGAACTGTTTCTTTGCCATGGAGCCAAGACTGAAGACACAATGATTCACTGATCCCAATTTACAGCTATTTTGTATTCAAACTGGAGAAGAGATAGGTGATCTCAGAACACCAGCTCTTCAACCAGCAGGTCCTTCAATTCCTGCTTTAGAATATATTTCCATTGATGAAATGAAGGAAATAACACTTATCATCATCAATGGATTTAATCGTAACTCTATTAAATGGAGATGTAATTTACTAACAAAGCCAAGGAGAAACTGCGTATACAGGAACAGACATGGTCCTCAGAGAAGTAGGAAAGAATGTGATGGCCATTAGTTGTGTTTACCCTTGTTAAGAGAAAAGTAATTCCAACAGTTTAAATTGAATGAATAGTGTTATGTTTTGTGGAAATTCACCAAGCTATATTGATATAAATGGGCCTGGTGGGTCCAGGGCACTCAGTCGACCAAGGATTTCTTTGCCCTTCCCCTTGACAACAAATGATTTTCCTGAGAGCACATAGAGCAAAGAGTCAAACTTACAGCAGAACATACAGAAAAACCTGTGATTGGCCAACAGCTGTATCAAAAGATTCCTCCATGAACACTATTTAAAAAAATAAACACCCCAATTTAAAACCTGAGTAGAATGTGGTAAAATGATTCAGGTTTGGCACAGAAAGTGAAATCAGAGAAACAAGCACTCAGACAACCTCCAGTGAGATTTCTTCAGGTATGGCAGAAGAAACTGAAGCATCGTTTGTCTCAGGATAAAGACAAAGAAAGTAGTTGTCCAGGAAGCGCTGTACAGAAGAGGATGAAGAAGGCATTTTGAGATCATCTATAACAGTGTGAATTGCGGAGATCCCCAAATTCTTGAACTTCATTTTCTTTTTCCTTGAAATAGAATAATGGAACTCTACTTCTGATTTTAAGTTTTTTGCCCATCTCTGTGTAGTTACTGCTGAGTTTAAAAGAATGTAATTTGAACTGTATACTACCAGTATTCATAAAATTAAACTGTGGAGATATTTTGAAAATACAATTTAATATTAGCTTATTTTTAGAGACTTCTATGACATCAACAAACGCAATCCGCAAAAGAAAAAAAAATTTGAAAAATAAGAATTTCATGATGCCTTATCTGTGAATGAAGAGACTTCTAAGAAAAATAATCAGATGGAAGAATCTAATTTCTCTCAAGCTGAGAAAGATTTATATTCAAGGTAGTGAAAATATAGAACCTGGAAGTAGTACTTTAGACTGCTATCAAACAGAAGAATTAGTGGGTGCCAATTCCAGGAAAATTGGAGCCAGTCTCACAGAATCATCTATATAAAATGACAAGGAAGCCTCAGAAGCCAAAGATGAACCAAGGGAACAAAACTAACTACTTAAAAACAGGATGATACAGTATTTTGCATGCAGTTCTAGATCCACACTGTATAAAAACATCTTATACAATGAAATAGAACTTTAGTTTTATAAGAGAAGCAAGCAGTGACATAAAGTACTTTAAGGATAAATCCTCAAAGAATTACATATCTAAAAACTGTAAATATCAGCTTTTCTGGGTCCTTCTTACTGTCAACTTTATCTCTCTCTCTGTCTCTCTGTCTCTCTGTCTCTCTGTCTCTCTCTGTCTCTCTCTCTGTCTCTGTCTCTCTCTCTGTCTCTCTCTCTCTCTCTCTCTCTCTCTCTCTCTCTCT
>NW_004524778.1:2589732-2601849 GCF_000260255.1 Octodon degus
TTTTTCAAATTCAAAGTGAAATTAATGAATGGGAAAGAAAAAATCATCATTGCTGTAAACTAAATAGAGCAATCAGATATTTAATTCTTTAATTTGTTTCAGTAAGGTAGTACTACCCTTCCTGAGTTCTATGACTACTTTATATATACCCATGATTCATTTGAGTTTTTTATTTTAAGGGATGATTCTTATAACTGATGTGTGAGCTTATCACAGAATTGCCACCTATGATTGGAACTATAGCCAAAGTTATTATTGTGAAAGCACAAGAGGTATGTTTAGTATTGAAATAAACAATAAATATATTTTCTATGATTTTAATATTTTTGTGTCTTCATAAGTCATTTGTTTGTAAGTTCATCTCCAGTACAATATTGAGAGATAAAATTTACTTGGAGAAATTTTAGATTTAAGGGCCAAAAATCCTGAAAAGATGTGTAGTAACAAGAATTCTCCTTAATTTATGTCAATGATACCAAATCATATAACCACATTAAAAAGTTCTTAAGTTTCTGGCAATGCTAAATACAGGCCTAAATGTGTATCAGTGCTAAATATATCATTCAATCTATCAACTGCGCTAAGCAATTTTCCAAAAAATTTGACAATCTGCACCCATATAAAATCTGTACAAAGTTTCTCCAAACAAGGACATAAAAATAGATGACTGTTGTGATTTGTGTCAAGAAGTCCCTCCTGAATTTAATTTTAGGAAGGCTGAAAATAGGAGCATCACAATGAGTCTGATCTACTTAGTGAGACACTGTAGATCCTACCCTAAATTCAGAAAAAAAAAATGATTCTGACAGATTATTACATAGTAGGACATTCTAGAAATTGATCATACACTGTAAGCCTTTTGAAAAATTTTATCACAAATGATGTATGCATAATGTAGTATATGTGCTTATATTCATCTAAAATTTATACAATATATACACATAGTCAAATACCAAGTTAGCCAGGAAATGTACATATTTATATTTTTATATAATAGATAATTAAAACTAAAAGGAGTTATTTTGACATTTTTTTGAAAATATTATGACCACTGGGCATGACCTGGAAGGGAGTTTCACCCTCCAGGCTCCTCTCTTCTCAGTCCACTTTCTGGCCTGATAACATGAGTGTCTTCTCCTCAGCCATGTCTCCATGTCATATTGTTTCTTTTTTGGAACTGGATGACCATGGTCTGAAACATGAACCAAAATAAACTGTTTTCCTTTTGAAAAAAAAAAAAAAGAAAATATTATGACCAAAGACTCATGGGAAACTCAACCCGTATTTCTCCTAGTAGAGTGATTTTACCTATAAAAATTTGAATTCATTCACAATGCTTTTGTGAAATTAATCACACATAAGTACACTTGAAAGATTCAGGCTTAGAACTGTAGCATGGAGGGGTAATACTCACTCCCATAATCCCCACATTCAACATGAATTAATCACAAACTGTAGAAGCCACCACAATGACACTGAGAGGTTGATACAGAACATGATAAATTGAGCACTAATCTGTACAGATTGGAGACTTGGTGAGAGCTGTCTGAGGATACAAAAATAAAACTAAAAAGGGGATTGTATGTTAGTACCAAAGCCCTGTGTTCAATTCTCATCATTGCAAAATAGAAATCAACAAATAAGACAAAAATAGGATGTGTATAGATTTATAAGTCAACAAGAATTAGAAGAATATCAGAACAGAATACAGCCAATACAACATAATATTCCTGAATTATGATCATGTGACAACTTCACTCAAAAGAATAATGGAAATATGCAAGATGGTGTAACCTTGAAGAAATTTTACATGACTTGGTTTATTTTGCAAAGGTTAAACAGCAAAAGAACTACATACATAAATGCTGTTTTGTAGCTGGTAAAATCTTTTCTGAATGGTAATAGTTCCAGCATGGCCACTACCAGACTGCCCAGTAAGCATAAAGATGGCAGGACATCCTGGTACTTAATACCTGGTGCACTATGGGAGCCTGGTACCCAGGACTGCAGAGGCTGAGTAGAGGCAGGCACAAAGGCAAAGCTGGAGAACTCCCAGCAATACAAGGTTAGACACAATGGCATCAGTATTTTTTTTTCACTTTTTGAATAACCATGAGATATTATGTAAGCACTACAGCCTATTCCTTTAAAGGAGTTGACATGCTTAACATCAATTTTTGTATTCCTTTCAGCAGTTTACTAATTATATTGGATTTCACATGGAACCAAATTTTGACTTGTTGATTTTCTACTGGGCATTTATTTCCCATTATGCATTTCAGTTCATAATCTTATTATGTAACTACTTCTAATTACCCTAGTGTTAAATTGTTGACTTTAGTTTCTTGAAATATGGGTCTGTGTTATTAATTAGTAATTTACACAGCCTTTTAAGTATAGATTTTCTCTGAGCAAAGGTTAGCTTTAGTCTTGTTTCATCTTCACAGAATCAGGGCCCATTTCTCTTCAAAACCCCCTGGGAAAAGGAGGAAAACTACTGTTTGAGTTTGTGCACAATTGCTTTTATAGGATCTTCAGGAAATAGAAAAAATGGGGAAATTTCATTTGATATATACTGCTATATGCTGCAGTTATTTATCTGTTCCTTCTTGTAGAGGAAACATTGAAAATTTAAATGTGACTCAAAGCTAATGAAGACTTGCAGAACTCAGAAAAGAGTAGATCCTGTGTGACCCAGTGGCAGAACTCAGCACAGAACACCCTGAGGAGGGATCTGGCAGGCTAAGCTCTGTGCAAAGCAGCTTGTTGTGTGACCTAGTAGACCTAACCCAGGGTTGAGTTGCTCTGTGTGTGACTTGATGGGAGGAATTTAGTGACATTGTCCTGTGAGGAAGGGCTGATGTCTGTGGCTGGGCCTGGTGAGCTGGGCCATACTCCTAGGCCCAAATGGCCCCAGATCTAGGTTCTGACCTACAGGGAGATCCTTGTAGCACAGAAGAGGGAAGAGGTAACTTAAAAAATCCCAGGATGGAGAACAGTGACAAGTAAAAACCAATACCATACACTCAATGGAAAAAGCAAAATCTTGGGATAGAATGAAACTAAAATACCATGCACAGAAGAGATGTCTATGGAACAGACTCTTGAAAGAGAGGCTCTGATTCCAGTGATACAGCTACCTACAATTAAACTTTAACAAAAAGGTAGCATAGAAATCAAAATGCAGAGTTCTCTCTGAGACAGAATATGATAACTGAGCAAAATGCAGTCTTGGGCTCCAAACTACCAGGAACAAATTCAGGTGACACTAGCATATAACGAATAGATCACACATGTGAAATCACTGAAGTAACAGCAACTAGAATTTTAAAAATACCACTACAGAAGTGTATAGAGGAAATCAGATTAGAAATAATATCAGAAAAAAAAGAAATAATGTCAGAACTTGAAGACACTGTTACACTAGAGAAAAAGAAAAAAGATTTTTTCAAAGGAACTAGGATCTGGGAAGTAATGATTGAACAACTGCAGTATGATGCAAAGATGAAAAACATGAGACTAGTAAGCATCACTGAGAAAGGAAGCAATGCACATGAAAGAAAAAGAATGAGCAGAAGTTATAGCACAAAACTTTCCAAATATTGGGAAGCAGTCTGACATTCAGCTAAAAGAGGCATGTAGAACTCCAAATAATCTCGACACAATTAAATCTATACCCAGACATACAATAATCAATAACCCAGAAATTCAGGACCTTAATGAAATAATAAAACCTACAGGAGAAAATAAGCTGATAACATTTAAAGGAAAACTCATCAAAATATCAGCAAATTTCTCATCACAAACCATCAGGTCAAGAAGAGCATAAGGCAAAGTAGTTCAAGTTCTACAAGAAACAAATTCTAACTCAAACTGATATACCCTGCAAAAATTTCTTTCAAGTTTGGTGTAGAAGTAAAATACTTCCATGAGAAACAACTAAAGAAATTCATGACCAAAAACCAACCCTACACAGAATACTAAAACACATTCCAGAAAGGAATCAAAATGACCAAAACTCCAAGAACAACAACAGAATGAACCCACCAAACAGGACAAACATATACAGGAGAAAGTAGGGAACCAACAACAGGAAAATAATATGACAAATTAAGTCAATATGAACCATAGCCATAATATAAAAGGACTAAATTCACCAATTATAAGTAATTGAATGGCAGAGTGGGTCAATAAGCAGTACCAAACAGTATGCTGTATACAAGAAACACATTTATTCCAAAAATTAATTCATAGGCCAAAAGTCAAGGATGGAAAACAATAGTACACGCTCCAGTACCTCAGAAAGCAGTAAGAGTATCTATGTTGTTCACAGAAATCTGTACCTCAAACCAAGAACGATCAAACAAGTTTCATAAGGGCACTACATACTGGTTAGTGGCAAAACTTCAGAGGGATATAAAACAGTCATATGTATGCACCAAATATGGAAGCACCCAACTGCAGAAGACAAATTTTAATTTTTATGAATAGTATAATAATCAATAATACAATAAGGGACTTTAACATACCCCATCTCACAAAGGTAAGTCAAGTAGACAAAAAATTAGCAAATAGGGGCTGAGGAGATAGCTCAGTAAAATAAGCACTTGCCTGGCAAGTGTAAGAGCCTGAGTTCAATCCTTGGTTATGCAAAAATAAATAAATAAATAAATAAATAAATAAATAAATAAATAACAAAGAGGTAGCAGCACTGAACCAATCCCTTGGAAAAAAAGAATGAACCTGGTGGACATATACAGAGTGTTCCACCCAAGAACAGAATGTAAATACATATTCTTTTTAACTGTACAAGGGACATTCTCTAAAAAGGACCACATATTAGTGCATAGACCATACTTAAGTACATGCAAGAAAACAGAAATTATGCCACTCACATTATTTGACCATACTGCAGTGAAACTAGTAATCATTGACAAAAGAAACCACAAAACCCCAGAAACATGAAAATTAAATAACATAATCCTCAACAACCAATGAGTCACAGGGGAAATTAAATAAGAAATAAATCCAATGAAAATTGAAGCAGAATTCATCAGAATTTGTGGCATGCAATGAAAATAGATCTCAGAGGGAAATTTATAGCACTGAACTCACAATTTAGGAAAACAGAACTAGAACATATAAATACCTTCATGCTGCACCTCAAGCTTTGAGAAAAAACGCAAAGCAAAGACTGGAGGAAATTAGAAAGATTAGAAGAGAAATTAATGCAATTGAGAAAAAGAAAGCAGTACAAAGAATTAATGAATCAAAAAGCTTGTTCATCAAAAGGTTAAATAAAAGCCAACCTCATCAAAAAGAAAGAAAAAAATGCAAATTCAAGCAATAGGGAATGAAAAGGGAGAAATTAGTACAGATGCTGTCAAAGTTCAGGAGATAAAAATAGCTACTTTGAAAATTTTACCTCATAGAAGACACAGAAGAAATGGACAGAGTTTTAGATATGTACAAATTACCAAAACTGAATCAAGAAGATATAAATATTGTGCATAACCCAATATCATCCATTGAAATTGAAAATGTAATCTAAACCTTAGCAACAAAGAAAAGCTCATTCCTGATGGATTAAAGGCTGAATTCTGTGAGGAATTCAGAGAATATTTAATCTCAATACTCTTAAAACTCTTCAATGAAATTGAAAAGGAAGGAATATTCCAAAAGTCATTCCTGGAGGCACTTATTACACAGATACAAAAACTGGAGATATACTCAAACAAAAAAGAGAGAATTACAGGCCAATCTTCCTCATGAACATAGATGCAAAATCCTTAACAAAACACTA
The DNA here is from genome assembly GCF_000260255.1 of Octodon degus. NCBI lineage: Eukaryota > Metazoa > Chordata > Mammalia > Rodentia > Octodontidae > Octodon > Octodon degus. The sequence goes on from NW_004524778.1 coordinate 2,595,536, forward strand.
GCAAATAGAATACAACAAATCATCACAGAGATTATAAAACATGACCAGGTAAGATTCACCACAGGGAAGCAAGAATGGACCAACACATGTAAATCTATGAATGTAGTATGCTATATCAGTAGATTTAAAGCATATGGTACTGTGAATGGAACCTGGGACTTTGTGTTGGCCATGCAGGTGCTTACATCACAGAGCTATCTCTCCAGTCCTCATGTACTCCTTATAAAACTTCAGTAATTACAAGGAAGTACTTACTTTTAGCTAGGATCACGGGTAAAGAGGAGATAGCATCACAGAAACAGGAAGCTAGTGAGCAATTCAAAAATCAAGTTCACAAGTACACTCTCTGGAGAATTCAGTCCAGGAGAAATGTAAGCCCTTTAGGGGGCACCTCAAAATCCCAATAAACAAAAGTTGTATTAGGAAATTTCAGAATCTTTTAAAAATGGTATGGTCAGTAAAACTAGGATCCTCAATTCTTTCAACTCATGCTGATTGGATCTGCAACACAGAATGAAGAGCAGGAGTGCTGCCCCTTCATAGAACTTGCTCTTTTCATAGACAAAAAAATGTCCATTTAATTATCCTCTGGTCAGAAGCCTGTTCTGAAAGAGCTGGGCGACTTCATTTGCTGCTTGTTTTGCAGTCCTAATCCAGTGTGGAGACAAATGCCATGAATGTTAGAAAACAGTGACACAGGGTGAATTCCACCTGCCCATTACCTCTGCGCTGATGCCTAAAGAAGTCTTCATGTCTATGATGGAAGCAATAGGGAGATGCCTGTCAGTGTCTGGGCCCCAAAAATGTATCATCACAGGTCAGTCCCTGAAGTCCTAGTACCAGACAGACTGTGTTGCTTTCTTCAGTACAGAGGTGAGGATCCCACTGGTTCCAAACTGTCCTGGAAGTCATGGAATAATCTGCAAGGGTGAGTGAATCAATCTGTTCTTCACTACTGCCATAAAATCCTTGAAGTAGGCTAACTCTACAAAGAGCATGAAAGCTTATTGAGGTTGTAGGAGCAGGCACTGGAATTGGCTCAGCTCTTACACTATGGTGAGGCCTCTTGGCTGAGTCACTTTTAGCTAGGATCACGGGTAAAGAGGAGATAGCATCACAGAAACAGGAAGCTAGTGAGCAATTCAAAAATCAAGTTCACAAGTACACTCTCTGGAGAATTCAGTCCAGGAAAAATGTAAGCCCTTTAGGGGGCACCTCAAAATCCCAAGGACTCCAGTTAAGCTGGGATAATTTTTGATTCCCAAATATCTCATGTCAGTGCCCTTTCCAATTTTCGCTTGGTTTAGATGTCACCTTCAAACAATGATGCCACATGGATGACCATGTTTAGGATATCAACCTGCTCTCCAGAATCTATGTATCTTCTACTTTTAAAGAAAAGTATTCCCGTTTCTCATACTATAAAATTAAATTTGTTGTATATTGTCTCTTTGATCTCTACTACAATATCAATCCTATGAAACATATTTAGTTCATTTGTCCAACAGTATATCTCATTGTTACAAAAGATGAGTTAGATATAAATATTATAGACAGTCAGACAGGGCTAGGCCCTCGAAAGGAGCCACTATGGAGGACATGATGCTTTGCAATCATGGACAACCAGACGCTGCAACTGTGGGCCAGACCTCAAGACAAAAGATCAAACCAACACTTACCTCCCTAAAGATAAGCATGCAGGATTGATGAACACCTTGAGGAAGCTAGGAAGAGTCACTAACCCACCCCCCTACAGGAAAAGCCTCTGTTCTATATTTATGCCTGCTGCACGGCTCACTTTCCCATTTCGTCCTTTATTTATTTAATTGTACCTGAGCAACTGTATTTGTAAGCTTATTGGTTGAATATAGCTTTGTCCCACCTTATGTATGAGCTCCCATATTTTCCACCTTAGACTAGACTCATCCTATGATTTTGCTCAATAAAGATTCCTAGAAAAGACAGATTAGGAGGCAACCTTTACAGGTCTCCTTCTGTCCCTCTCTCAGGCAGAAGCTTTCTTTCCCCCAATAAATGTGTTCTATTCTTAACTTCCATTGTTCCTAGAATTCATTCTTTGGTTTTAGAGGAAACAAACTTCTCCCAGGTTTTTCACATTGAAAGTTTCATTCACCTGTATCATCAAGATCTATTGTAGCCCTGAGATCTTTGTAGCATCATCATATATGAATGCAAGTGTGGTTTAGGAGCAAGAAAAGCTTTTCATTTGTAAGAATAAATGTATCCAACTTTTTAAAATCATTTATTCATTTATTGGTACAAGGTCTCACTATGTATATCAGACTTGTAGTGTCAGCCTCCCCAGCACTGGGATTGCTGGTATGTGCCACTTTAGACTCACCTTACCTCTTGACTGTTTGCTCTATAAAGCCTCAGAAAAGGCAGGGTCCTTGGCAACCCACTGGGGTTCTCTTCTATCCTTCTCTTGGATAGAAGCTTTATTTCCCCAATAAGTGTATTCTGCTTTCACCTCCAGTGTTCCTAAAATTCACTACTTGGTTTTAGATAACATGGATTAATCCTGTAGGTGGCTGAATTAGATAGACATATTATAAGCAGTAAAACAGACCTTACACACCCTCCAAGGAGACAGCATGGAAGACAAGATACCTCACAACTATAAGAGAGATGGATGCTCCAGCTGTGGGCCAGATCTAAAGAGCAAAGATTGACCAAATGCTTACCTCCCTAGAGATAAGAGAGATGGATGCTCCAGCTGTGGGCCAGATCTAAAGAGCAAAGATTGACCAAATGCTTACCTCCCTAGAGATAAGAATCCGGGATTGATCATCACCTTGAGGAAACCAGGAAAAGTCACTAATCCAATTGCTACGGCTGGGTTCTAGATAAACTACTGTTCTATTTCATGTGCTCTTGCTTAGTGACTGACTTCCCCATTTGGCCTGGGATTTAATCAACTGAGCAATGATGCTTGTAACTTTATTGTTAGACCACAGTTCTGTCCCACCTCATGTGCAAGTTTCTATGTTCTCCACCTTAAATATGCCTGCCAATATAGTTTTACTATGTAAAAATCCCTGAAAGAGAGAGTTTATTGGGTAACACACTCTGGTTCCCCTCTGGCCTTCTCCAACAAAAGCTTTCATTTCCCTAATAAATATATTCTGTTCTTAATCTCTATTTGCTCCTCAAATGCATTCTTTGGTTTTAGGAACATGAGCTCATCCAAGGTAACTTTCAGGTAGAGAGTTTCATTTCTCTATGGCAGAATCTATGACACTTATCCTACCAATGCAGAAGCATAGGAATTTTAGACTATTCCTGATAATCATTTAAATTAAGCAATAGATTTCAATAAAAAGAAGAGACTAAATTGTAATGCCTTTGATCAGTTACGTATTAATAGAACTATCTTGATAAAACAAAAGAGAAAAATGAATGAAGCTTTATTTCAAGGGAAATAATTTAGTCTTTCTCTGTGCCCAAACTGAAATGTAACTATTGAAAATTACTTCGCTATGACAGAGAACTTAAACAGAATGCTGAACACAAGATCATATGCCTAGCTCTCATTTTATTTAAAGAAATTAGATTAGAAATTTAGATGAAAAGAGCAAATATTTTAGCAACTGAGTAAATGTTTTAGCTTTGTACCCAGGTGAAGCAATAAAAATAGAACATATCTAGCCTTACTGTGAATAAAAGCTGATAATTTTCATTCTGTATTTTCAAATTAAAGACACCCACCTCAACAAGTTCTGTAATTTCGATGACCTTTCTTCCGGACTACTTATTTTCCATCATCGCTTGTATTGCAAATGCAAAATTTAGTGCTGTCTAAAATCATTTATCCCCAGGACCGGCCAGATAGCTCAACGGACTACAGCACCTACCGAGGCAAACACAGTGATCCAGCTTCCATCCGCAGTGTGCTAGGATGGCCCAGCCCGCAGGGTGCACTGAGACTGCAACTGAGACTGAGCATGGTTGTGTGTCTATAATCCCAGCCTTTGGGAGGATCAAGACAGGAGGATCCCTAAGAGTCTGATCTGTGTAGTGAGACCCTGTAGACCCTGTACTATCTTAGTACATTAAAAAAATCATCCTTGTTGCACATAAGATATATGTAAAATAAACTATGAAATGCTAAACTGTTCATTTGTTGTCGACAGTGTTAGGTACATTTAATTTCCAGGTTTTGTTATTGTCTGCTCACACTTTCATTTCTGGTGTAAATATTGTCTCCTGACCACCACCACACTGCTCATCTTGAGAAAGTGAAGTTTCTGTATCCTCAATAGGTATTAACAAGGGACTTAATTACCTCTGCAGTCTGCATTAATTTGATTCTATTCAAATGAGAATTGATTGGCATCAGCATTATAATTAGGACATTTCCAACAGACTCAACCTTAAATATTTCCTGTGTTTATCTGACCTATATTTAGCCTTCATATAAATTTAGATGAATTAGAATACAAAATAAGTATTTATTTTGATAATGGCGGCATGTTTCCAATATTTATGCTGTAGCAAATGGGAGATTGTAAAGAAGATGGAAAACAGTCACATCATTTTCTTAATAAGAGTTGACCAATTGTTAATTGGCCTAAATGTGGTTATTGATACCAATTTGCCACTGTTATTTAAGCCAATGGGTCTCTGACATAACAATAATGCACTTTAAAATTGAAAATAATGGTAGCAGATACTGTTATAAACGTTAAGAACAAAACCTCACAGTAAGAAGTAAATTCTTGTTGATGACTCTTTAATCTTGCAATAATAGGAGACAGGGAAAAGAAGAAATTATATCAAATAGACAAGGCTAAGAAGAGTAGCAATAGTATCCTATTTATCTTTCTACTACTTTTTTGATACAAAAACTGATTGTAACAGTTCCTACTATGTCTCTGTCTTCTTTTCTGACGATTTTTTCAAATAATTTGGCATTACCACTCATGTGTCATTGTGTTTGTGATTGAAATCATAAATCTGGCAAATCTAATATTCTTTTAATTATTTATTTTGAACTGTAATAGTTGCTCTGTGCTGAGGCCATGTATTCATTGTCCTTCCATACATACTTACACTGCTCTCTGACTCTAAGATATTTTACCATCTAATACGTTGAGATTCATTTGACTATATAACCAGCTTAGGCTAATTAGTCCCAGACCCAATGGTGTGAATCACTACAAGCTCATAAAATTTGGCATTAGAAAAACCAAGTGAAATCTCTTTTCCTGTGACATGGGGACAGATAGAAAAACAAAGTACACACACAGACACAATCATATTGGTGACTTTTCATACACTGATTCCCTAGGATGGACAGAGATACAATTCCCTAATTTTTCTCAAATAGTCATGTAATAAGACTATGACATTAATATTTATGGTTAGGTATTATTTTTACCATTTATAATGTAATGTAAATAATAGTTGAAAGAAAACAAGCAACTTCTTAAAGAAGAGCATCTTTACATTTGGTACACTTCTATCACAGTAAGGAGGTGACAACCCCCCACAACTCCATGGCATGGTAGGTGAGGTCGTAATGAATAATTATGTATAAGTTCAGTGACACAGAGACACTTTCAATTAATTAATTCAGGGCAATGGTAAGATGCAAGTAAATAAAATACTCCCCAAATAGTTACATTTGAACTCAGAAAACAGAGAGATGCAGTAAATGGAACTGTGGAGAAAATAACTTTATAGATAAATATCACAGTTTCTTTAATGAAAATCATCAACATAAGTCAATGAAACAAAATGATATCTCATGTGTCTGGCATTGCTACAAAGAGAAGTTTAAAATTAGATTGGAGAGAGAAGGTTGGGGAGATAGCTCAGCAGCAGAAGTAACTGCCTGAAAACTATAAGGTTCTGAGTTTAATCCAAGGTACAACAACAACAATAACAAAAAGCCATGAGAATATTTTGTGTTAATACAATAAGCAGACAGATAATCTGACTTAATCTGTATTTTGAGAAGGTAATCTCAAAAAAATAACTTTGGTAAAGAGAAAGTTAGAAAGAAGAATCATCTGCCAAATTGTAGTTTGCAAAACATCATTGATTAATACTTTAATTTATCAGCCTTCACATGGAGTGTGAAACAGGAATAATCTATTTCAGGTGGAAATTTAGAATATGTAACCATAATACCTTTTATATGTAATTATACAATTTTAGCAGAAACTTTACAACATTTCAAAACACTGATCACCAGACTAGTAATTTCATATTATACGCTATAATTGATGAATATTTCTTCCTTAAGAAGTGATCATACTGGGCCGGGGAAATGGCTCAGTATGATAAGT
>NW_004524778.1:2610280-2614677 GCF_000260255.1 Octodon degus
AAAATTAAGTAAGGAGATACTAAAAAACTATTTGTTGAGTAGTTTTTATCTTTTCAGCCCTTAAATGTGGCATAGGTCTTTATTCCATAGAGCATTATTTAAAGTTTCATAGAGTATTTTGTTAATGTATATAGAATTTTCTTGGGACCCGCAAGATAGCTCAGTGGACTAGGTGCCTGCTTAGGCAAGCACAGGGACTGCAATTCGTTTCTTGGCTCCACATGTCCAGCCAGCTGGGAGTGCTGAGCCAGCCACCCAGACCAGGCCTGGTAGCGCACTCTTGTAATCCCATTGCTGGGGAGGCTGAGACGGGAGGATCACTATGAGTCACGATATGTAGTTAGACCCTGTACCAAATACACAAAAAAAAAAAAAAAAAAAAGAAAAAAAAAGACTTTTCTTATTTGACACAGAAATCACTTCTTGTACTTTCCTGATTTGAAGATTAGTGTTTTCCTTGATTTTTATTTTACTATTATTAATGTCGTTTTGCTATTTTAAATTCACATCGGAAAGTGTAATACTGCAGTTTGTGTAGTTTTTCCTCTGTAGCTCAAAATATGATCAGTTTTAGTAATTAAAAGAATTGAGTTGGTTTTGGATAAAGGGCTCTTGACATATATATTCAAAGATAGTCATCCAGTCCTTAAGTATATCATTAAATATTTTCTCCTTCTTTATCTGTCACTGAAAGCTTGGTGGAATATTTAAGTTATGGCTGTTATATGTTTTTTCTAATACTGCCAAAAGTTTTCTATTGAATTATAACCAACACTCTTAATGGCATAGATTTTAAGAATGCATGAATTCTTATTGATTAAACACTTTTTAAAATGCTAATGTGATGATTCCATTAGTTACTGAAAGGGGGATCATCCTTATACCACCTCCTAATTCTTTATGTTTTCCTTTCCTTCTTCGCTGGCTCCACTTTATGCCTCTAGACCACCATCCCATTTGTAAAATATCTTGCCCTCCTTCCCTTTTAGATATCTTTTATTTTGTAGTATTTTGGCTTGTTTGCCTGATTGACTTCACTTCATATTATGCTCTCAAGAAGTATTTAAATTTTGTTTTCTACCAAACAATATATTCGGTCTGATTGCATTTTATTAATATAGTCACTGAAATCTGCCATTCCTTTGTTCTTGTTTATAATATAGAATTCATTCAATATAAAATTCGCCTTTTCTTTTAACTTTAATTTATCCATGTTCTTGGGTGCATTGGGTCTATAACCAGTGAGACGTTACACTGACAGACAAGTTTATTTTCAGTGCTCAAGATGCGCTCTGAACTCCAATGGTGCTAAAAACGTCTTCTACTACTGAGCTACACCCCAGTCTTTAAGCGATCAACTATCTCTTCAAAATTTGACTTCCAAAAATATTTATCTTTATATGATATTAGACAAATATAAGACATAGAAATAAGAGTAAGGGAGCTGCTAAATAAAAAGATCAATTATTATTAAACAGAGAGAGAGAAAACTGCTGTTGACTTTCAGGCAACTTTCTGTCAGAAACATCACAATTTTATGTAAATAAATGACTGGAGAGCCAGCCACCAAGTATGCAATATTCCTTGGCTTGAGCCTTATTTTTCTGAAGCATGTTTCTTTCTTATGTTAGTGATTTTTTAAAAAATGTACTGATTGGATTTTTCCATTTATCTAGTTATTTTAATAGGATGCTATTTCAAATACCCATTGAAGAACAAAACTTATTTAAATTTAAAGCACATGACTTTTAGGAAACTATCAACTGCCTAATAGCAAATGATGTTTGTAGACATTTAAATTCTTGAGATACATTCTCTAAAATTATTCAAAGTTTAAATATATTTCAAATGATTATTTATTGTTAAAATTATTCTTCAAAAAAGATACTAAGAATTTATAATTCCTTGGTGTACATTGAATCAATATTTCTATCTGTGCTTCAGATGTGCTTGTTCCTTATAACATTTATTAAATGTCCCTAGCAGTCTAAACTCATATATGAGAGAAACTGTGAATTTAGAAGCACTGGGAAAGTGTAACTGAAAAAAGGGGAGAGAGATTGTAAAAGGATATACTCCTTGTCCGTGATAAAAGCAACGTGGGTCTTTTCAGATGTAAAATATATAATTTTTAGGATAAAATATTTTTATATAAGGGTATATATATATATATATATATATATCTTTAGAAATGGAAGGAAATAATTTAAAGAATATTAAAATGTGGTTGTAAAGTCAAATTAGTATAGTGATGTTCCTCCTCAGACATTTTGGACCAAACTGACATTAGGGATATGTGGATTCATGGCAGCGTGATGCATAAATGTTGGAGAGAAACTGAAGAGAAATGAACATAGAAAAGTAGTCTTGAGCTTGATATTGCAGATAACTCTTTTCAAGATTATTGTTCTTTCCATAACATAAGCTAGCAGAAATCCACAGTACAATTATCCAATCCATCCTGCATGGAAAAGAGAAGTTAATACTTATTTTTTCTCTTTTCTTAATTTCTTATAATTTTTATTTTTCATTGTCCAAATTTGCATGCAAATATCTGGCAATCTACACAACTAATCTGAAAAGAACACTACTAAATACAATAAATAATGTCAAATTCATATTATTTCATGTAGAGAAATTCTGTATCATTTCTATTTTTAATTATCATTATTTTGTTCTCTTTTTAAAAGTTACCAATATATTTCTCTTTATTTTCAAAACTGGTTCACTTTTACAATAATTATTTCATTAAAATTGTAAAACATACAAAAATTCTTAATTTGTGAATTATACCTATGGAAAACATTTTATTCCATTTAGAAGTTTAATGGAGCACAAAGGTTCTATTAGTGGGTAAATCATTGTCACTTTAAAGTTATGAAAGATAACTTGATGTTCTTTAATGCCAGTTACTAAATCATTTGCTTCCTCAGCTGGCTTTCTTTTGCTTTTCTGTTAATTCTCAACTAGTTGTGTCACACTATGCTCTTCTAATTAACACTTTAGACACATATAATTAGCACATTATCAATTGTTTTTTTCTCATTACCTATTCAGATTGTTTAACACATTGTTATGTATTCTGCTTTAGCAACATAGAATTGTTTAGCATATATCTTTTGATATTCTTTAGAATATCAACTCATTAGGAGTTGATATTCTAAACAGCATACCAAACTTGAAAAGCAGCTTATGGAATTTAGCATGATCTGAGAAGTGTTGGGATGCACAATCTAAATATTTTAAAATAGAAATGGTAATAACCTTTCAAAAACATAATTCATTGTTTTAAAATTTGTTTAATGAATTATTTTCTTTCACTTATTTATATTCATCTTTGTGCTACAAAGAAAACTTCAAAGAAAGGCAGAATTTGGGGAAATTTGGTTTTTTTCTCTCAGATATTTACAGTATATACTAGCAAAGACGATGTATGAAAACTTATACATGTTAAATGCTATTCAAAAGAAAAACTTCTAATCCAGGTTGAAGGAAGACTTTTGCTTAGAAGTTGTAAATTAGTATTCATGTGCAGCCATAAGATTTTTTTTAATGCCAAATATACTAACGTAAATACTTGATTGGCATTGTTATAAATCAAGTATTCCTTTAGTTTTCTTTATATGAAAGAAAATTATTTTATTTAACATCAATGACATACATGAAAATAAGATTTACTTTATATTGTATGATAAAACTTAAAGAATGCATATATTTAAAATGTTTCTATCAATAATGAGGATATTAACCCTACTGTATTATTCAAAACTCTATAGTAATGTTTTTGATATTACTAGTTTTGAATAGAAAATGACACTTAAATTTTGAATTCAATAATTTTTGCAGAAAGCATATTTATGTGAAAATCAGAATGAAAAGAAAGAGAAAAATCTGAAAAATGATTGCAAATTAATGTTTTTAGTTAGATAATTTTTTTAATGGTGTGGTTACATACCCAACTATGATGCATGTGAAAGGGATCTTTTATGTTTAGTTGTGAAATCTGTTAAAATTGGTTGAATTCAGTCACCTTTTTCTATATACTCAGTTCATATGGATTAGAAAAAGAAAGTGATATGAGAAAAGTAATAGGTATACTGAAAGAAAAAAATTGCCTCTACATAAGTATAGTGATATAATTCATAGAAACTGGTATATTTTTTGTTAAATAATATTCTTTAGGAAAATACATATAAATTATATACTTTTATATAACCGAAGATATTATATCATGGATTTATTTTTAGTATCTTTATTGAGAAACTAACAACAATGCTACAGTTACAATAATTAATACAATGCATATTGTTGTCTTAGTGGTTATTAATTGTACAAGATGCAGACATGATATCTTGTCTACAAACACTGTTAGAATAAATCTCTCTATTCATTGAATT
>NW_004524778.1:2614777-2616109 GCF_000260255.1 Octodon degus
AAAAAAAAAAAAAAAAAAAAAAAAAGTCATATGGTGGAAAATTTAAGGCCAGGTCAAAGAAGAGAAAGCAAAGTCTCATACATCACAAAAAACTCTTATTTGACTTTTATTTGTAAAAAATTCTATACTGCCACTCTGGATCTAGTAGATAAATAGAAAACACTTCAGAGGAAGAAAGGAAAAGATCAGAAACACTTATAAAAGATGAAAGGCTTTAGAGGCTTTATTCTAGTATATGACATTTTACCTTCTCTTTTCAAGTGAAATCAGACAAAGGGAGCTCAAAAATAACCAAATTTCTTTTAATTATCTTAGATAACAATAAGTTGACTAGAGCTGTGTTTCTGTATTGGTTGAAGAAGACAATGTTGTTGAGTTTTTGAAAGAAGCAGCAAGATACAAGGGTTTCCCATCTAGTACTCATTCTCCAAACAAAAGATCTGATGACTCTAGGTTCCACTTCTTTAACACTATTTCTATGGCTTGCTGTGTAGGGTCACAGTTCATTACCTCTGAGATATTTCAACTACTGTTTCCCTAGATTTAAAAAAAAAAAGTATAATTTCCTGTGCTTTAAGTATTTTTGTGGTGTGGGAGAAGTCACAGTTTCTGAAGACAGGAATAGTAGAGTCACCAAAAAATCTCCTGACATGCAATTTTATTGGGGATAGAGAAAGAGAATATTTTCGCTGAGATTTTTTAAAATTCCATTTCTACCCGTTACTACCAATGAATTCTAGTTAAGGTCTGTTAAATAGGTCAAGTTATTTATTCTTCCATTTTTAACTCATGATGTGCATTTCCATGAAAATCAACTGTACTATCACTAGCCCCCAGCTCTTCAAACTCATTGTATAATTATAAATGAAAGTGAGCTTGATTCCTTAACACAAAATCAAATCAAGAAATTGTACATTTAATTATATGGTATACTTGTAATAATCTTTGCTAATGATATATTGTGAGAACACAATCACTATCATTAGTTATGATCATATCTAGATACTATAGTAATCCTGACTGAAATCAATTACTTTAAAAGTAAATTACAACAGGAAACACAGTTATATTGCATTCTGTGATATAATGGGTTCATCTTCTTACTTTGGTCATTTTATTTTTCAGTGTAAATTTCACTTCACTACAGTGATTCTAGTTTTACTAACATTAAAAACCTACTATTACTTTGATTCTTAAAGTTTTGATTTAAAACTTAAATTCATATTACAAATGAATTTAAGGAGAAAATAATAGCTTCTGTGACGTTTCAAATGGTTTTATGAAATCTATACAGTGCTTTAAAATTAAGTAAGGTGAGTAGGATTTTCTGCC
>NW_004524778.1:2617550-2621613 GCF_000260255.1 Octodon degus
TTTTTAAGTCAAAATAATATTCCTGTGTCAAATATTGTTGCTTCACTTGTCCTATATAATTTTAGCTATTGTCTTGAAGGATTTATTCAGTAGAATTTTTGGTTGAAATTCTACAATGGATTTCAAAGACTTTTAACCATAAGAAATGCCCCCCAAAATGTGTGTAATGTCTGTATCTATGAAAAACAGACCTGGGGAAGAGCACAAGTCAATTCTGTTGTAAAAAGAAAGGTGCTAATAATGCACAGCTCCATTCAAAATATTGAAGGTGCTTATTTTTATTCCTTGCTGCAATAGATCAAACTTTGAGATTGAAAGAAATTTGTTTTTTTCCCTGCAGAGAAAAAAGAGCACAATCAGATATAGTTTCAAAGTATGGTCAAAAATTTTATGAAATGTGAAGAAAATATGTACAGACAGTTATATATTCTGTCTTAGAAATACTTTATGGAGTTACTAAGTGAATTGAATGACAAAGGCATATTTATTTATTTACTTATTTATTTTTATGTATTTAGTACAGGGTCTTACTATGTAGCTCAGACTCATAATGATCCACCTTTTTTCACCCTCCCCAGAGATGGGATTGCAGGTGTGCTCCGCCACACCCAGTCTTGGTGGCAGGCTCAGGACATCCGGGAACAGGGCTAGCACAGCATGTGGTGCAAGGGATCAAACTCTGGTCCCTGCACTTGCTTAAGCAGATGCTTCATCTTCGGAGTCAGCAGGAACACACAGACATGCCAAAGAAATTTTGAAAGGTATTCTCAAAAGCTTTCTTAGAAGTTATTTTGCATTGTTTTTAAGCTTTAATTTTTAATATATTTGTTGCACATATTAGTGACAGTCATCCGAGAGAATGTGTTCTACCTAACGCATCTCAATTTCTTTTCTAATTCCTCTACCCTCTCTTGTACTCTTCTTCTTCTCATCTCAGAATGCATATGAAAAGTAAAAGTTAGCCTGGAGATTATTGAGATTATGCCTCAGCATGCCATATCAGACCACATTTCGATGTAGAACGTTTTCAATAACACTAAGGCTAAGGGAGTTCATATCCCATACACATGCATAAGATTTTTTCAACCAATGATTATAATCTTAATAAGTCATTATGATTTTTTCATTTGAAAGTATTTTCACCTTAGATTATTTGAGGATTCATTTGACTGTTGAAACAAAGACAGGATATACTTTTTCTGAAATGAATAAAAGAGAGTTTATATTGTCTACTTTCTCCTATAAACATTGAGCTGACTTATTAAAAGACATGCATTAAAACTGTCAAATTTTATGGTTTCTGGGACAAGATTGACAATATTAGTAGTGACAGGTTCTGAGGAATTCATATAATACCCTAATAGCCATGTAAGACAGAAGCCTAGTGAGCAGGTGGTGAGGCACAGTTGTTAAATGTGCGTCTTAAACTCATTAAGAACATCTGGGTGTGAGAAAATCAAAAGAACAATTTTAGCCACTAAACAAAATAAAAACAAGGAAATCAGGTGTACCTCTTTTCAAACTACAAAACTTTTTTCATTATATCATCAAAATGTCTTCTTTTACTAAATCAAATATAGCATATTATCAAGTAACTACAAATGTATCAATTATAAATATATTTACATATTCTTTAATGTACTTATTAAATTACATCACTACAAAAATAATCATGAGCCAATTACTATTTTTCAAAAATGAATAGCTATAGTTTTATAATTTAATTTCTTCACACTATTGAAATTATTCACTCTTTTATTTTATTCTAATTAAACATCAATTGTAACAAGTTTTTTGTATTGAATTTTTAGACACTGACAAGTTCATATGTATACATGAAAATATTAATTGCCATATAGCCAATGCAATTATTTAATGAGCCCCTTTTCTGTATTTATTAAGGCTACTCTAAGCACAGATACACTTTAGCTGATATCTACATAGAATCTTTTGGAGATATTACTAATAAAACTGAGATCTCATGTTTAAAATAGATCAAACATCAAAAAACATTTAAGAATGCCTGAACATCTTAAACAATAAAGATATTCTAATTAACTAAATTAATTTCTCTGTTTGGTAGCAGTGTTCATGTAACAGGTGTTTATATGGATTTAAACCAGAATAATAAAACACATATTTTTTGAATGCCTTAAAAATCTCCCCTGAATATCTTTGACTATCAAATTACAGATTGGAAGTTAAACTGAAGAATTATAGTCTCACTAAATTATAACTGTTGTTTAGAATTCAAATTATGTACTCTATGTTTAGAAAAATAAAATTGAAATCTATATTTTCTTACTCCAATTAGTTAATCCTTCAAAACAATTGGGTAAATTCCTTTGCCTTTCTATTTTTCTCTATATTAAACTGTCAAAGTCAATATTATAAGTAATATATAGTAATAAATCTGTATTTCTGAAAATATAACTTTATACTATACTTTCTTATTTAATTCCTGAAGTAAAACAGGAGAACATTTTCTAAAAATAATTTTCCTTTCTAGTCTTTAAGTCACTTGGATTTATTGAAATAGAGTGAATATTTTACTCCCAACATAAACTGCATAATCTTTCTCATCTCTTTTATTCCTCATTGCCCAAATGTAATTGACTACAATAAAATTAGCTCAGTAGATTTTTCTTCAGATTGTTGAAGTTAAAAACATTTATTCCTGAACTAACAACATTTTTTATAATAATGAAATAGATAAAGATCAGCATCATTAGATTATGGAGTGTAGTCACATCAGTATTCTTAGAAAAAATAAATGGAAAGTGGTTATTAAGACTCTCCTTATCACAGCTCCTTGGAAATACACAGCATATCTATTGCAAACTTCGACACAAACCATTACTTTGCTATTAAACAATTTTAGCCTAAATGTCGGTAGCTTAACACAATTATTATCTCATTACATGGGATGTTTGTGTAATATACAGTGCAACTGGTAAAATTCTGTTTTAAAAATGAAACATAAAATACAACTTCAATAGAAAAATTGTATACTAATGGAGAATTTAAGTTTTTATGCAAATGCAGAATGCTATTTGAAATCTACTGATGCAACTAAATATTAAAAATAAACTAACAAACCTTATTGAATCAAGTGTTAGTAAAGCCAGAACATAATATGAATTGCACGCTTTAAAATATTGGTTGACTTCTTGCTATTTCTCATCATCTTTTAATGTTTATATCACAAAGAATATTTACGTGAGACAATAACTTGTAAATGTGCTGGACAGAAATACGAAGATTGCAATTTTCCATCTTGCATGTAGGAGACAAAGCTCTGCAGCAAATGTAATGCAGAACTAACAACATTCTAAATGTGGAAAACTGCCTCAGAGATTTCTTCAATGAATAAATGGTCCTTGAAACTCAAAGAAAAATAAAGTGCTTTCTTTCCATACCTGCTTATATTAAACACACACACACAAAAAAAATATTTTAAGAATCATTAACACTGTGTGTTAAGAAGCACCAGGAAGAAAAAAAGTTGAAATCTAACTTTAGGGCCTCAGAATGTGACTCTGTTATTTTCTAGGATTATTGCAAATGCAATTATGTAAGTTCAGAAAAGTTTTCCTGGAGTGGACTCCAGTTCGATTAAAGCTGTATGTTGTGAGAAGACTGTTCGTGAAGTCAGAATCTCATGGGGAATGCCATGTGTTGACCGAGGACAATGGAGGATGCTAGGTACGAGCAAAGAACAGCAAGGATTGGCAGCAACCCTCCAGAAGCCAGGAGGACGAGAAGCACCTTGCTCATGAATTTCCAAGGGATGTTGTAATTTCAGATTTGTAACCTTCAAAACTGTGAAACAACAGACTTCTGCTTTGATATGTCAATTACTTTATTATGTTACACTTAGAATATTATTAGTACAAATGTATATTTCTTATTTTCATCTCAAAACAAGTTTATGGAATGAAGATAAGAAAAAGGACTATAAATTATTATTGATGCTATATGTTTAATAAATAAGTGATGTGTGTGATACTCTATCTGTATGCGTATATGTACAGATACACTGCGTCTCAGTTACTCTTCTCTT
>NW_004524778.1:2622073-2623616 GCF_000260255.1 Octodon degus
CATGAGATTGTCATGATTCAGGACTTGAAGCCTATAAAATTATGCAATAATATTAAAAGTTTAGGGATTTTTATAGAAACTTTCAGAAGTCTTTCAAAATACCTGCCAGTCCTTGAACTATGTGAACAAGCTAATGTTGTTTGATGGCAATAAGGGGGACATCTTATCTTCCAGACCTACCTTTGGCATTTTCTTTTCAAATGTTATGTACAGTGTAAATGTTTTCCAATTCAATATCTGCATTCCACATCTCTCCTAAAGTCAAAACTTATACAATGGTTGTCTCATTAAGTTCTTCTCTTTAACATCTAATAAACCTCTCAAAATATACAAAACCTAAGCTGGATTCCACATATTCATTCCTCAATCTTCTTCACTGTATCACAGCGTGTGGCTGCTTTTCCCTTCATATTATTCAAGTTATGAGAGACAAAAGTCTTTCTTTAACTTATCTTTGGATCTACACTTGCATATCCTCAGTCTACAAAGAAGTACTTTTTGTTCTGTCAGGAAATAGTGTCCCAAATACACTAATTTCTACCAGTAGAGTTTACTTTAGTGCTTCCTCTGATAACACAGTGATATTCATTATAAATACAAATTATTTTTGCCCTTTTTTTTACTTCTTAACATGGCTACCAGAGTGAGTCCTTAAAATTTATAAAAGCTGTTTCCTTACCTAGAAAAGTAAGATGTACACTGCTGTCTCTCTCCTTGGCCCCACTGAATAAAAATATAAATCTTGAGGGTAATGCAATAGAAAAGTAAAGAATGTTGGATATTGGAAAGAATAAAAAGAGAAATGTCATGATGTTTTTCATTCTATGCCCGTAAAGAATTGCTCCCTTAAGTAGATAGTCAATAAATTTGCCACTAGTAATAAACAAAATAGTATAGAGAAAATCTGAGCTGCTACTTTAACCTTTTACAGAAATGAATGCTTTCAGTTTTGCTCGTTTACATATGCCCACAAGTATAGTTATAGCATTTCTAATGGAATCATTATAACAATAAAATCACATCTAATATAAAATATGTTATTAATTTAGAAAATGTCATTTGAAATATTGTTTATATATAAATGCACTGTGAATCAGTTGTCAGATTTTCTCTGCCAAAATCTATTAACAATATGGACTTAAAGGAATTCTTGAACAAATGTTGTAACTTTGTTGATTATTATTTAGACTGATGATATGGAAACATATATGGGGCCATCCCACAATGGAGGTTGACACAGGGCACCCATGGAGACCTGGGTGGCCCTGCCCTGGCCTTCCTCCCACTGTTTCATGAGTTCCATTGAACTGCAGCTGCCTCTCCCACTGGTAGCAGGATCCCTGCTGAGCCCTACTCTGCCTTCCCAGTCAGGGGAGTCTTGCTTACTTATTCCCATCACTACCATCACTGCTAAGACCAGGTAAACATTGAAAGCTTAAAAATGTCAAAATGAAAGAGCAAAGGCAATCTTAGACCTCCAGCTCTTCCAGAACAAGTCCATAGGACAAGATCATGGGAGAACTTGAAGACACATCTGAAATTT
>NW_004524778.1:2631046-2632044 GCF_000260255.1 Octodon degus
GAGAAAAATTGGCTTTCAATATGCTGAAGGGAAAATATAGATCCGTGTCTATCAACATGAACAAAACTACAGTCAAAATGTGTCAACGATTTAAATTTTTACCTGAAACACAAAATCTTCTGGAAGAGAAAGTAGGTAGAAATCTTAAAGGTGTAGGGATAGGAAGAGAGTTGATGAACAAAAACCAAACTACACAGGAAAAATTCCAAAGAATCAAAAATTGAACTCTATCTCTTTCAAAAGTTTCTGCATATGAAACAAAATGACCAATAGAGTAATAGAAGCATGCAGGAATTCATAAAAACTATAGCAAAATCTCCCTCACACAAAGGACTTGTATCTAGAGTACATAATTAAATAAAAACAGGTCCTTCAAACTCAAAGACCCTATCCAAAGCTAGACATCTGAAAGGATTATACAATTCACAAATGAAAGAATACAAATAAAGGTATGAAAAATTATTCTACTTCAACATCTTTGGTCTTTCAAGAGATGCAAGTTACAACAATGCTGCTATTTCATCTTACGCAAGAAAAAGTGGCTTCATCAAGATGTCAACCAATAATCAATGCTGGAGGGATTGTGCAGAAAAAGGAACCATGCTCCACTGTTCATTTGAGTGTAGACTGGTACAACCACTATTGGAACCTGTATAGAGATTCCTGAAAAATCTAGAATTGGAGGTTCCATTCATCCTAGCTATTCCCCTCCAATTCTAAATATTTTCCCAGGGGCCAGGGAGATGACTCAGTGGAATATGTGCTTGCCTGGCAAGCTCAAGGGTCTGAGTTCAATCCCCGGTTCCACACACACACACACACACACACACACACACACACACACACACAAATCCCAAATGAACTGAATACATCATACCCCAGTAATTTTTATGAGCCTATATTTATAACAGTGCCATTTTCATATTGAAATCATGAAAACAATGCAAATGCCTGTCAACCGAGGAAAGGATAAAAAAGATATGGTATTTTTATGTAAT
>NW_004524778.1:2632459-2633617 GCF_000260255.1 Octodon degus
TTGATGAAATTTTGTGTTATTTCTGATGTTTTTTCTTTTTCTTTTACCATTTATTATTTTGTAAAAAAAAAAAGTACATAGGAAATACTAGGCAGTTTATACACATGCAACCAGTGCACATAAGTAAAGTTATATTCAGTAGAAGAGAAAAATCCTTTATCATAATCATGTCTTAATTAGTATTTAAGAGTTAGAGTGAACATACCCAATTTTCAAAAAGGAAACATAAATATAGATGATTTAGTTTGCTGTTCATCCTTAATTTTACTTTCAAAATACATTTAACAACATGTTCAATTAGCAAAGCTAAAGATTGTCATTTATTTTTCCAACAGAATTCTTATCACTAAGAAATGCTCAAATTTACTTCTACAATGAAAATTTGATGAAAAATATGAACAAGACAAAGGTTTCAAAAATAAGATTTGTAAGTGATGTCATTCCCCTTTATGTTTTTCTCACATTGGCCATGATACTGGATTTCAGTTTCCTTAAGTAGGATTTTTCTTGCCTATCCCATATGGCCATAATTGTTCTTCATAATTCTTCTAAATACTGTTTATAAATACATTTTTGCACAAAGGATATTTATTTCATATATTTTTGTTGTTGTTCTTAACCTTTCCTTTGTTTATCAATCAGTAGATATTTTCCTCCACTTAACTCCACATTCGTCTCCTGTTCTTCAGTAGCTATAATTATGTACATTAATGGAATTTTGCAGAGAGTAAATTCAGTATAACAGTAGGCATAATGAGCATGAGAGTTCTGGTATTTTAGAAGTCTTCAAGTCAACATTGTAATCCTGACTCTTCTACATCCATGATGTACTATGATGAAAGCATAAAATTCAGAAAATACTAATCAAAAAGAGATTTAGTTGTATCTTGAAGATAGAAATAAGGAGCTTAAATCCTATCTCTTCTACTAATGTTTTCCCAGCCTCATATTTTCCTCTTTTAAGATGAAGATAAAATATAAACAAGCAATGAAACTGATTTTCAAAACAGGTTAGTAGAACAGTTAGTATACTCGACACATTGTATATTGCTGTCTTTGTAGTAGTTAATCAGAACAAGAGAGATGTGCTACCTTGTCTAAACAATATTAGCACAAAACATTCTTTTCAGATGACTAAGAGAAGCTAGTTGTATAACT
>NW_004524778.1:2634943-2636547 GCF_000260255.1 Octodon degus
AGAATGTGAATGGAATTGTGGAACTGTAAATGGGATTGTTCAGAGAATTTCCAATGTCCACACTCCTACACATGCATAATCTTACAAGATGTATTTATTTTTTCTCATACTTCTACATTATACTTAATTCCTAAGTGTATTGTGTTAAGTGCTTTGTTTCAGGGATAGAATGTCTGATATACACATCTCTGTACCGTGTACTTTTAAATATGTCTTTCCATTCATTCTCAATATTCATATATCAAAATTTTTATTTTATTCTTAAAGAATACAAAATAGTGATATAAAAAACAGCATTAGAAATAATACAAGGTTTCACTAAACAAAGTAATAGGAATTCAACAATGTCTGCTGTGTTACATGATGCTATTTTCTAAATATTTGTTCAGATAATCCGATATAAACATGAAAGTTTTTTTAAACCAAACAAAACCAAAATGTTATAAGAAATTCAAAAGAGAAAGAAAAGAAAAAAATCAGAGTAAAGAAAAAGCATTAACTGATCCTTTCGAAAAACTAGCAGAAATCAGCAAAACGAATATCAAAACTATTCTGCATAAACCTAAATATGTTTTCCCTTCTTTCAATTGTCCTTTTACTCATCTCCTTCCCATTGAAAAATTTCTTTCCCTTTCACACTGTCTGTTGTACCTTGTAGATTTTCATTACTCTTTCAGCTTCTCATATTAGCGAGATAATATAATCTTTGCACTTGTGCATCTGGTTTATTGAACTTTACCAATATATCCTCTAGTTTCTTTCATTCATTTACACAAGCTTCAATTTTATCTTTTTATAACTGAGTAATACTCCATTGAGTAAAAATACCATCTCTTCTTTATTCATCCCTCAGTTATTGCTCATTTGGGTTGTTTCCATGATTTAGCTATTACAAGTTACACTTCTATAAACATGAGTGCACATATAACAGTGTATCTCTCAGATTTAGAAAAATGATTCCTAAAATTCATCTGGAGATAGAAGAGACTGAGAATAGCAAAAGCAATACTGTGTAACAAAGGAAAGGCAGGAGGCATCACAATCCCTCACTTGCAATTATACTACAAAGATACTGTGATAAAATCAGCATTGTAATGGCATAAAAACAGACCTGATCATCAATGGAACAGATTAGAAGATACAGACATAGCTAGAAACACTCAACCACCTTATCTTAGACAAAGGGGCCTAACATGTTCATTGGGAGAAAGATAGCCTCTTTAATTAATGGTGCTGGAAATACTGGCTCTAAAGATACCAAAGAATTAATATAGAACCATGCCAATCACCATGCCCAAAACTACAGTCAAAATGGATCAAAGATTTAAATATAAAAACTGAAACACTAAATCTTCTAGAAAAGAAAGCAGGTAGAAACATTATGTATGTAGGGGTAGTAGGTAAAGAGCTCATGAGAAGAATCAAACTGCACAAGAAATACTTCAAAGAATCAACAATTGTGATCAAAACTTTTAAAAAGTTTCTGCACATCAAAAGAAATCACCAAGCATAAAAAGAAAACTCACGAAGTGGGAGACAATTAATGCAGATTGTCCATCAGACAAAGGACTTCTATCTAGAACATATAAAGAATTTGAAAAAAA
>NW_004524778.1:2637922-2657463 GCF_000260255.1 Octodon degus
AATATTTTTGAACATGTTCTACAGAATATGTTAATGTTGAGTATTCAATATGATAACAATATCAGGAATAATCCAAATCCTAAGCAGTAAGATTTTCACACTGGAGTTTAAACACTGCATAAATTTGCCTATTTTGAAACTGAAGATAATCCTAACTATAAATTAATTTTTTTCAAAAAGAATACACATTATCATTTTAAATGTAAATATCTTTTATAATACTTTTAAACATTATATTGCAATTGAATTTTAGTATTCATTAAATTATTTAAGCAATATTTATGTAACACAAAAATTTTGCTAACATATCGATTCTCAATTATGATTTAGCGTGTATTTATTTTCAACTATGGAAACATGTACAATTATGCATAAATCTGCCTTTGTTTAATTTCCTATTTAGTTCAATTAAGTGTCATAAATATTTAATAAGTTCAGAAATATTTGAACAAGTTATAATTTCTAATCACTTTGTGATGATTTAAGCAATCATTGTCCCCTCAATATTTTCATAAATATATCAACTGCTCATGGTTTTGAGATAATTATTTTTATCATATAAATATATTATGTTATATATTTTTATTTAAATCTTGTGTACAGAAATAGTTCAATGAAGCTCAGAAATAAAAATTCAAAAATTGTAAGTACAAGTTTGTAAGTACATTTTTTCCTTAGAATTTCAGATGGTTTCATGGTAAAAAATACGATGAATGACTTCATGAAAAGTTAGGGTCTAAAGTATGTTTGCAAGTAAAGTAGCTGAATCATTTTAGTTTTAGAGGGATGAAGGGATACTTGCAAACTATTTGAAAACTGCGCATGTGGATTTCATTATCTCTGAAGAGTAAACATTTCAAAGTCACTAAAGAAAACAAATGAATATCACAATTGTCAGGAAATATATTAAAGTCCCAGAAAAGAAACATATCTATGTAAATGAAGGGATTTTCACTTATTTGAATGAACGTCAAATGAGACTATTTATAAATACATTGGTGGTAGTTATAGTCAAGCAACATGTTTATCACACTATACTCTCAATTTGGATTTTAGCTTTCCCAGACTTGAGCAGCCAGGTTAAATACACTGTATGAAATTTTACATTATCTTTATGAAGAAAGACAATTTTTCAATTATATGTTAGGGTTCGTGTCTAGATGTCCCCCAGAGTCTCTTACAATCATGCCGGTCAACTTGTCATAGGTGGCTGAGTCTAGAGCCTTGGGTTGATTATGGTCCAGTGCTGGGATTATAGGTTTGAGTGCTATCCTCTCCCCCATGTTGTGTATTTTGAGTGTAATATAAAGGATAGAAAGTGTCGTGTTTCACTTGCTTCTTTCTTTGGCTGTCTTTTGCAGGCTTGGTCTGTTGCTTTCAGCCATGAGCCACACTGCTGGGAACCAGTTGATTATAGAGTGATCCTCTACAATCTTTGAGCTAAAATAAACCTTTTCCTCTTTAAATTTGGGTATCCTGTAGCTTGTGTTAGCAATAAGAAAAGTAACTAAAACTTTATAAGTTGTAATTGTAGCAAAATAACAGAACATGATATGTGAATAGGTAATATAAAATATTTACTTGATCTTTTAAACTGCAGATTATACTTCTCCTTTCCAGAAATAAAAATATAGGTAGAAATTCCTCATATTATTGTACTTAGAATTTTTTTTTATATTTTCATGAATTTTGGACAGGTTGTACAGAGTGTACAGGGACTTATTAGACATAATGGACACTTAGTGATTTTCCTGTTTTCAGCCTCCCAAGCACTAGGATTACAGGTGCATCCTCCATGCCCAATCTCTCTCTCCCTCTCTCTCTGTCTCTCTGTCTGTCTCTCTGTCTGTCTCTCTCTCTCTCTCCCCTCTCTCTGTCTCTCTCTCTCCTCTCTCTCTCCCTCTCTCTTTCTCTCTCTCCTCCTCTCTCTCTCTCTCCCTCTCTCTCTCTCATTAATTTTATTGAGAAACAAATAGCAATAGGACAGTTTCAAAACAGGTTAGTAGGACAATTACAATAATTAATATATTGCATATTGTCGTCTTCATAGTAGTTATTCATAGTACAAGATGCAGAGATTATATCCTGTCCAAACACTGTTAGTACAAATCTCTCACCTCATTGAATTAAGAAAAAGTAGCTGTATATGTATCCTAATTATTTTGTATATACAGATACAAAATGGTCTTTCATTTGCATCCCCTTTTTTTGTTTAGTTTTGTCAGAGATAGAGATTCCATTGCTATTTAATTATTGTGGGCACGTGAATTCAGCAAAATAATCCAATATTGTCCAATAGTCCATAATAGTAATGGGTTATCCATAGGACTGGCAATATCAGAAGTTGTTGACTTGAGCCTTTTACAGCCCATCATATTAATATGGCTTTACTTTTTATACCAAGTTTTTATACTTTTCTGCTGGATGGTTAAGACCAAGATAAAGGAAAAACCTATATAACAAGAAATGTAACTTCTGAATCTGACAAGTTCAGTCAAATCCCCTCAGGATTTATCCTGAAACCCTATACTTCAATTTATAGATCCTTTCTCAGTGTCAGTCATGTGGATGAGTCACAGCCATTACTTGACCGATTTGGTCTCTGTGAAAGCCTGAGAGAAAGTTTCCTCTCTAGGTGACTCTCCTTAAGCTCATTGTACATCATCGATCACTTTCCTCTGTGGCCCCATAACGTCCTTGATTAGAAAATTAGGGACACCACTGAGTAACAGGAGCCCAGTCTCAATTGACATCTCAGTGTACCCCAGATGCTGAACCAGCACCACACACCGTGGATCAAACTCCATCCGCTGCGTTCTGCCTAAGCAGGCGCTTTAATCCACTGAATTATCTAGGCAGCCCTATTGTACTTAGAATTTAATCACACATTCAAATTAAAGCTGTTAGTGTCTTTAAAAATCTGAGGGACATTTATAGAAAAAGGTGTATGAATGCTCAAATACTATCACATTTCCAAAACCAAATTTATACAATGTGAGGCCACAGGATAACTCAATGGCTAAAGTGCCTATTTAGGCAAGTTTGGGCAAGTGCAGAGATTATGCTTCAATTCCTGGTGGCCCCACATGCTATGTCATCCCTGCCCCAGCACTGAGGAGGCTCTAAGCAGGAGGATCACTATGAATGTGAGCTGCATAGTGAGGTCCAGCAAAAACAAAATACATTAAAACCCCCCAAAATTTATACAATGGGAGAATAATAATCATCAAAATTATCACATAAACTAAAATTCAAAAACAGAAATTATTCTATTTACAAATGGAAGTGCTTAAAAACTATTACAGTAACATCCAACTATATTAATAAATTTCATTTTATAGTCTGATTTTTATACTGAAAAATAAAGAATGTGGAACATTCCTACCTGGCTTCTTCTCAACACCACTCCTGAAACATTGCCTTCCTAACAAGAATAAGAAACAAAGATCAAATATTTCTTACCACTGTGGAATAATGCAACTGTTGCTTAAACAATCCATCTTACTTTTTATTAAGCTTTATAATAAACTTTATTAAACTTTTTAATAAACTGATAGATTCATTAGTCACTACAGGTTTCTACTCTTGGTGGTATATTTTTAAAAAATATTCTAGCATCATTGTTTTATAATTATCCACTTTATTGCCTCACTTTTTGAGATGTTATGTAGCTAGCTAAATCAAATGTAATCTTATTACCACTTCTTATCCTTGAGACCCACCATGTGAATACAAAAGTTAAAAACTATATTATTAATAACATTAAGACTTTATTTATCTTCCTGCCTCCATTCACTGCTTGATGTTGAACTTTTTTCAAAGGGTACAATAGTGTGTGACTTATTTATGAAAAACTAAGCTTTCTTATAAGCATGTTGATTAAAAGAGACTTCAAAAATTTTAAGTGGGACACTATTCAAATTCATCTATTTTGTAAACTATAGTCCCTTAGGATACAAATATTATTTACATTTTATGAATATAAGACTTTATAAAATCATAATTTAATCAATTATTAAATTAACATTCTAAAGGTAGGTATTATTTTTAATAAATAATGATAATAATCAACTTTGAAGTTCTTTACAATTGTGAAAATTTATGATTTCTGATTCTTGTGAAAACATTTTTGAGAAAAAATGCTTGGAAAAATTATTTTAGTCATTAAAGGATAGATTTATTATTGAATATTAGCAAAATTGAATAATGTCAAAATGTCAATAAATAGTATATAAGGAAAGTTATAAGGTACTGTACATGTAGAAAATGGAGACTACATGTTTAAACTCCACCATATGATGTTATGCATAAGTAAATTATATTCATCAGTGTCCCAGATCTGTGTGAATGGAATCAGGATAAGATGTTATGCGTACAGTGCATTCATAAGTTATCTCTTCTGGTTTATTTAGGGTCTCATAATTTTCAAGTGACATCATAAAGAATTTGTATTAATCAGGTATTCCTCTATAATAAATTGGTATAAAGTTAGTATATTATAAAGCTCTCATTATCTCATAATTTCTGCCAGTCATCTCTGCAGTCTCGGGCATCTTGGATCTCCTTTGATTTGACTCCCGGGGCTGGGGTCTCAGCTACTGCTCAGGTTTTAGGAAAAACCCATTTCTAAGTTCATGTTGTTTTTGTTGTTTTTGCTTTGCAGAATTTGAGTTCCTAAGGACTCTTGAACCTATTACTGTAGTTTCTGTTTATCTCTTATCTTATAATTTCCTTGGGTCCTGTGTCACATGGGCATCTATAACAGTGACTATTCACATGAAACAACACAGTGGGCCAGAAAGATATAAATTATACTGTTATTGAAACTATGGATATTGCAGTTCATTACTTTTGACACATTTTGTTGCTTAGAAGTTAAAATCTAGGACATACCAACTCTATTCAAGTGGAGGAATTGCACTATCCTGTAAACTGCAGAAGAAAGGGAGCATTGACAGCTAGAACTTAGCTTTTCCTCTGATACTGGGGACAGAAGAGAGGCCTCATGATTATTAGGAAAGAATGAGCCCTGCTCAGTGGATCTACCTCCCCTCCCCAAGTAAAAGGTTAAAATACACCTAATAGATGATGCCTAGAAAAAGATAAGATGAGAAATAGAATACTTCATTCATCATGATTTTTGACTTTGTGATAGACTCTGCTATGATTAAGATGACAGAACTATAATCTTGCAATTACTTCCTGCTCTGAATACATTTGAATTTCCTTGATGAAGGACAACCAGTAATATTTTTCCATTAGCAATTATAATGCATGTTATGGGTACAAAGAGGCATAATGTAACTGTTTACTAAGGTCGTTACTAAGGTGACACTGGAGTTGATTTTCAGGAGACTGAGTACTATGTGAAGAGAAAGTATCCATTAGAAATTCAAGCCCTAAAACAAAGGGAATACCAGAAATAGGTTTGCAGAAGTATTAAGTGACCTGAATTCTTTCAGAAAATTTGGGTTAGGGAATTAGACAAGGAAATGGGTGTTAAAGATTAGAAATGTCCAAATTATAAAATGATACATTCAAAAAAGATGACATTTGATATTTTTTGAAAGTAATTGAAAATATATTTATGGTATTCCATGTTGACTTAGTTTAATTAATTAGCTAGTTTTAATATTTAGAGATTTATGCTGGCTGTAATGAGTTGAAATGATTAGGGGACTTTGGACTCTTATCAGTACAAAAGTTGTACTATTGTAATTATCTAGGTAAGGAGTTCTGAATATTCAAGGAAGAATGTATTGTTAAATAATAAGGAATCTCAATCCAAACCACAAAACTAAGGATTCACTAAAACAACAATATTGAGTCCATTTGTGTGTGTGTGTGTGTGTGTGTGTGTGTGTGTGTGTGTGATCAAACCCATGTCTTTCAGCATACTAGGCAGTCCCACATCACCAAACCACTGTCTAGCCCAAAATACAGTCTTCCTTGATAATGATTTTAATACAAGAAATTGATAGGTGTACATGGATATTTTCCTCTCTCACCATCAAATGTAAAATGCATTCCATTTCCATGTGTGCCTCATTAAGTTTGGATTTACAAATGTAGAATAGGTTCTGTCACCCTGCATTTTTAACCATTCTCCAGGTGCCACTTATGCCATGAATCCACAAACTTGGTTTCTGTGATACAAAACTAAATTAATAACTTTTTATAATTATCTATCTATCTATCTATCTATCTATCTATCTATCTGCTGTTTTTGTACTGGGGATTGAACTCAGGACCTTGAATTTGTCAGGCAAACATTTATGTCACTGAGCTATATCCCCAGCTTTCATATTTGACAAAATACTAGGAAGATAAAGGAAAAGCATATAGAGAACACATATGCATGCACAACAACATGAACTAGATTAAATGTCATTAATGAGATACAGTGGCTGTATATCCATAAGGGAAGGGACACATGACATTGACACATAAAATTGTATTTATGCACAACTGTATAGCATGGATTAGCAAGCCCCAGGTCATGGACTGGTATGACACTATATGGTTAGAAACAAGGCCCCACAGCAGCAAGCAAGGGAGGGCAAGAACGAAGCTTCTTCTGTACTTAGAGCCAAACTCCATCTTTCTCATTATTGCCTGAGCTTTGTATCCTGTTTGGTCAGAGGTGTCATTAGATTCATATAGAAGGCTACAATCTGCTGTCAACTGCACATGCAAGGAATCTAGATGGAGCAAGTTTAGGATAGTCTGCTCCTGAAAGCAATCCTCTCCTCCCAGCAGAAAAATTATCTTCCAGGCCACCAATCTCTTGTGTCAAAAAGTTTGGAATCCCTGCTGCATAGGAAATAACTTCAGAGATGTGTATCAGTCTTTGAAACTTTTTCTGAACTAACTTCAGTATTATACTGTAGATTTCTCAGACTTCTGAGTCGATAAAATAAGCATCCATTAACCTCTACAACTTGAAAAAAGGAGGTTAATATATGTGAGAAACAGCAGTCATATTTTAACAATTCTTCTGAGCATTTTTCTAGCTTTCTATAAAGTTTTATTTGAATAAAACTCCATCCCCCGGCCTGCCATGCCAACCCCACCTCTGGGACATGCTGAGATGGGGATTGAGACTTAGTGTGGTGGCACAGACCTGTAATCCCCCCTCTTGGAGACTATAAACAGGCAGATCACTACAAGTCCAATCTAGTAGTGAGACCCTGAATACCCTGTAAACCCTTCCCTAAAATAATAAATAAATAAGTAAACAAATAAATAAATACATAAATCTCCAGGGCCAGCATGACAGTTCAGAGAACTAAGAGCCTACTTAGGCAAGTGCAGGGACTGGGGTTTGATCCCCAGCACCACATGTCCTGCTGGCCCCACCCCCGGGCTCACTGAGCCAGCCCCTGAGTCAGGCTGTGGTGGTGCATGCCTGTAATGCCAGTGCTGTGGAGGCTGACAACAGGAGGATCACTATGAGTCTGAGCTGCATAGTGAGACCCTGTACCAAACACAAAAATAAATGAATATATAAATAATCAATTCCCAAATAAGGAAAAGATGAATGTAAGAAATGATTTAAACTTTTATTCAATTTTGAGAATGAGGAAAAATTTCCCAGTATGCCAATAAATGATACTGTAAAATATTGATTAACATAGTTATAATGTGGACTGCTTTGTAGAGGCAAATATTCATAGAAGCAGAGATCTGTATAACAATTTAGGCATATTAGCCTTTCAGAACAAATATGTTTTGTTTACCTTACCCATATTTTACCAGAGAAGCAAATTTCATCTGAATATACTTGCATTTTTTCCTTGCTCCAAATATCTTTGCTATATGACCTGTAGATTTAAAACTAAACTGTATTTACTGGCCATGGCTGAGGATATAAAATGGTTGATGTCTTTCTTGTGAAACTATTGAACTAAGACAATATTCTTATTCTTCACTGAGATTTTTAATCAGTCCGTTCTGCTGGTTAGAAGTAAGAAAGAATGGGAAAAGTATATTGAAAAACAGAGGCATATGAGATAAAGAAATGGCATATGAGATAAAAGGAAAAATATACTCTCAGGATGAGTTCCTAATTCTACATAACTATAATATTCACTTGTGTTTCTTATCCCCAAGAGTTTTGAACTTCTAGTATTTCACACTGCAGCTAAATATACAATCACTAGCATCTCTAAGCATCTTTGACAAGGATTATGAGAATAACATTTGCAGTAAAAAATCAACAACAGGGCTGGGGAGATAGCTCAGTGGAGTAAATGCTTGAATTCAATTTCTTGTACCAAATGGAACAACAACAACAACAACAACAACAAAGCCAACAAAAAGTCTTATTTTCCCTCTAATAACATCTAATAACATTATTCAAATAGCAGCACATTTTCCTTTTATTTTTTCCTAAATTTTGTCATAGGTAATTTTCTGAAAGATTTACTAACATTCGTTTTATTGTCAACCAAACTATTTTCAGTTCAATTCAGGTTCAAGAGTTTTCATAGAGTATTACTCACAAGGGGCAGGGAGATAGCTTGGGGTCTAAGCGCTTGCTTA
Source organism: Octodon degus (assembly GCF_000260255.1). Classification (NCBI taxonomy): domain Eukaryota; kingdom Metazoa; phylum Chordata; class Mammalia; order Rodentia; family Octodontidae; genus Octodon; species Octodon degus. Next base: position 2,646,467 of record NW_004524778.1, read on the forward strand.
GGCAAGTGCAGGGACTGGCGTTTGATGCCTGGCACCACATGCTGCCCAACCCTGGCCCCATCCTGGGTTGTGCTGAGCTGGCCACCAAGTCCTGGAGTGGTGGTGCATGCCGGTAATGTCAGTGCTGGGGAGGCTGAAAACAGTAGGATCACTACAAGTCAAAGCTGTGAAGTCAGACATTGTAACAATTACATAATAATCAAGTAATTCTATAACATTTATATAACCTTGTAGTAAAAGGCACAGTTGTGTAAAGGTGGGTAAAATGCAGGCTATATGGTGTTGTATTTAATTTAAAGTTGCTTCCACCAATAAAATAATATTTCAGTACTAAAGTGCCAACAATTTCAAAGTAGATTAGAGGTTACTGGGCAAACACGTAGATTTGCAGGAAACACAGGGAATGAATAGATTGTTTTTTAAAGACTTTGGGGTATTTAGCATCTCATCTACAATTTGGATTTTCTTCTGACTAAATTAAGCTGAAAGTTTCTGTAGTCACAGATTGTTCTTTGCAAACCTACATAGGATAGTAAGGGTGATGATTTGGTACAGGTGTCCTCCACCAACACCCCCCCCCAAAAAAAAAAAAGCTTCAGAAAGTCTTGAGGTAGTTTCTGGAGTTTGTGATTCTTTTTTTAATTTTTGTTTGTTTATTCCAATTTTTAAAATATTTTTTGTTTATTATTTCTTCGTTTTCTTCACATTCTGTAGGGATTTACGGTGTAACAACAATACTTGATGGAAAATACTTGTTCCATGCTATGTCTAAGTTGTTTGCTATTCAGACAGATAGTGAGGTTAACCATACCTGCCTATGTTTTAGGGTAATAATATAAAAATTAGAAAAAAGGAAGGGCTGCAAGGACAGCCAACATTTCAGCCTTTCAAGGTCAGTGAGGACTAAGTACTGTAACATCCTGTAACTCAGTGATATCCCAAGTTATCTGATCAAGGAGATTATGGGGCCACAGAAGTAAGGGATTGATTATGTAGAGTGTGTCTGAGGAGAATCACATGGAGAGAAAACATTCAGGCTTTCACAGACAGCAAATTGGCCAAGCAATGGCTGTGACTCATCTATGTGGCTGACACTGACAAAGGATCTACAAGATGCTGTACAGGGTTTCAGGGTAAATTCTGAGGGGATTTGACTGATCTTATCAGATACAAAAGTTACATTTCTTCTTATATAGGTCTTGCTTTATCCTGGTCTTAACCATCCAGCAGAAAAGTATAAAAACAAGATTTACAAAGTAAATCCATATTAATATGCTGGGCTGTAAAAGGCTCAAGTCAATAACTTCTGCCATTGCCAGTCCTACAGATAACTCACTACTATTAGGGACTGCAGGACTACATTGGATTATTTTGCTTAATTCACATGCCTACAATATTTAAATGGCAATGGAATATCCATCTCTGACAAAATTAAACACAAAAATGGGAGATAAATGAAGGACCATTTTGTATCTGTATATACAAAATAGTTAGGATAAACAGGATACAGTTACTTTCTCTTAATTCAATGAGAAGAAAGGTTTGTACTAAGAGTGTTTGGAAAGGATATCAAGTGTGCATCTTGTACTATGTCCACTATGAATTAAACAATGTGCAATGTATTAATAATTGAAACTGTCCTACTAATCAGTTTTGAAACTGTCTCATTGCTATTTGTTTCTGAATAAATTTTTTTAAAAAAGAAAGAATGAAATCATGATTGATTCTTGATCCAATGATTCTTGATTCAGTACTGGGATTATACGCTTGAGTGCCTGGGACAGACACTGAGGGGAGAGAGATGAGCAAGCTGCCTTACCTTCTCTTTCTCTCTTGTGCTCTTGGTTTTTGCTGCTACCATGAAAGTTTGTTCTCTGGTATGTACCACTCTGCCTTGGAGTCAGGCTACAGACTGAAACCTCCATAAACTGTGAGCTAGATAAACCTTTCCTTCCCCAATTTTGAGTGTCAGACATTTGTCCCAAAAATGAGAGAAGACTATGCAGGACTACATAATTAACATAGTCAGAATACTAATTTATCATCAAAATTAATATATGAAAGATTAAACTGAAAACATTTACTAATGAACAGGAAGGGGCTGGTGAACCACTGGGCACGTTCTTTCTACAGTCATCAACCTACTTCATGTTTCTACACAATTCATGCCCTTGTAAGTCCACATATTTTGAATAGTTGCTAAAACACTCTCTAGAGAGAACAATTTTGGAGGATTGCAATATTTTCAGGTTATAAAATAAATAAATTTCTATTATATGGAGACAAAGATAAAGACTTAGCTCTTTTGTAATTTTTATTATATCTTTACAAAATATGCCACCAACATAGAAGCTCTATTATTCTATTCAGAATGTACCTTTAGACACAATGTATTTTACTTTTAAAACTAAGTGCAATTTCATCTTTTTCACAACAAAATACTTAAATATTAGTGAATGCAAAATATACTTTTTAAATCATTTTATGCAGCAAAGTACTGTAGTGGTGTAGTTCCTTCATATGTAAAATAGAAATAAATTATACTGTAGTATGTAAAAATAATGCATAAATTATGTTACTATGCAAAGAAAAACTAAAGTAACTATTTTTATCTTTTTTCATACAAAAAGTTTGTCTCAAAATTTTAAATTTTAAATCAATATTTGTTTTCTCTCTATTACACATTTTTGAAACATGCATTTAGTGATTCATCTCCATGATGCAAAGTTGTTAATGATACAAGACATGATTTGTGAATGCATTTTCATTGCCTTTCTCCTGAATAGTTCTCAATTATAAAATATATGTAAATTCAAGGCTTAAATTTTATAATCTCCATTTGATAATGTTTATCACATTTTTATCACTAATTGCCATGTTTATAGGGGACAGGAGGCTAGGGTTAAGGAATGAACTAAGAGTCTCGCCCAGGCTAGGCAAGCACTCCCTCATTGCCTTCCACTTCTAGTCAATGTCCTTCAAGCAGAAACATAAGCTATTACATAAAACCACAACATAAAGTGAACAAACTGAAAAGCCTTAAGAAATAAGGCTATTTTCACATAACAAAGAAATAGCACCTAGTAGGCAATATGGAAGAAAGAAATGAAGCAAAGGCACTATTTTCTCTGTTGGGATAGGACCTGTGTCTTCTTTAGCCCTTGGGATATCAGTACTAACATCATTACTCTTCTCAGAACCTCAATTTAGGTTAAGATTTTCCCAACTAGCTCTTATGTCCTGCCTTCCTATCGCTGGATGATACGTGCCTGTAGCAGCAGGAAAAGCCTTACCTACTCATTCATATGTAAATCTCTTCGGAATATACTGCTTTTGTTGTTTGTTTTTGAATTTCAGGAAAAGGTCTAGTGGGTGTTCAGGGTCTCACTACTAGATCAGACTAGTAGTGATTCGCCTGTTTACAGCCTCCCAAGAGCTGAGTTTAGAGGCGTCACCACCTCGCCAGTCTCAATTGCCATCTCAGGCTGTCTGGGGGGCGGGGCTGGCACAGCAGGAGTTAGCATCGAAACTCAGACCCCTTTGCCTGCTTACAGGTGCTTTAATCCACTGAACTATTTGGCTGGCCCTTTTCTGAATAACCTCTTAAATGACTCATCCAGAAATAATATTTTATATAACTTCTGGGCATTACTTAGCCCAGTAAAGATTACGTTGTAAACTAGCCATCATAGCCATCTATACAAATTTTAAAAACTATGTGAGCAAACCTGGAAAAATAATTATAATAGTAATTTTTTTTACTCTAAAATAGTAACAGAAACTATAGATATAATGAGTGGAAATGCTATAGATCAAAAATAAAACTAAACTTTGGTAAACAACTGAACAGCAGAGTTAAGATGTCAAAAATTTCTACCAAAAATATTGTGAAGTGATCTGAATGTTAGAAAAATCCATATGGCTGCCCAGCTGTGACAGCTTTCAGAATCTTCATACAACTGTCCCTTTGTGTTTCTCAGTCAAAGGCAGATAAAAGATCATACATAACTTGATTAAAACCAAAGTGATGTTTTATGTAGAAGTCGGGTTTTAAAAATTCATCTGTACATTTATTTATAATAACTACTTTCTGAAGCATGGTGAGGTTTATTTCTGGGACTGCTTAAAACTGAGGAAGCAATTTATTTCTACACATAAGTAGTGAAAAGTATCTGATGTCTTAGTACAACAAATAAAAACAGGAAAAGAAGCAGGTATCCTTAGAAAATGGTGAGGGACAGAATGACTCAGGCTTTCTCCCTATCTTAAATATTCTAATTCCTAGGAATATATATATTCTTTACAGAGTATTTAATGAAAATAATTAAATTTTAGAACGTTAAGTATGTGAGATATTTCCAGACTAAGTAAGCCCAATATACTCTTTTATTGGTATATTTTAGCTTTGCATAATAACCTTCATCATAGGAAATTTGTACCTGTGTGTGACTTTGTGCTACTCTTCTTTTCACATTTCTTTTCCTTTCTTTGACCCATTTATCTATGTAGCTGTTCTCATTTTTTAATCTATCCTTTTTTTTTCTTGTCACATTTTTCCTTCCTTCCAGCCCTATCTCTTGTTCACTTTTTCATTTGAGTATTTTGTTGTCAGTTAACAATGTCTATTATATATTCTGATCTCTACTACACTTTCCACTTTTTCAAACCAAGCAAGAAATAATGTGGTAATTTAACTTGTATGTCTGATTTATTTCACTTCGGAATATGGTTTAAAGGTGCATCCACTTACTGAGAATTGTCTAAGTTTATCCTTGATAGCACTCCATTGTTTAACAAACCAAAACAATAAAATAAAAAGCACATCTTTTATCTATTTATTGGTTGAAGGACATTTGGACAATTTCCAAGATCTTAATGTATTACAAATTTTGCAGCAACAAAAGTTGGTATTTATATGTCACTGTAATGCTTTTAATACTTCCAGGAAGATACTAAGAAGAACAGACAGGTCAAATATAAAGTATAAGTTATAGTTTTATGAGGAATCTCTGCATTGATTTTCACAGTGCTTAAACCAGTCTGTATTCTCACTAACAATGGAAAAGGATTCCTTTAATCTATACCTTCACCACCATTACTGAATAGTTGATTTTTTAATAATAATAATTCTTTCTGGAATGAAGTGGAGTCTCAGCATTGTTTTCTTTTTATGTATTTAGCAGAGTCTACATGGTCTCACTACACAGCCTGCACTGGTAGTGATCTCCCTGCTTTCAGCTTCTCAAGCACTGGCACTGCAGGAGGGCAGCACCACACCCAGACTCAGTCTCCATCTCAGTGCATCCTTAGGGCACACTGGCTCGGCACAGGGTTCCAACTCAGGTCCCAGGTCCCTGTGCCTGCCTAAGCAGATACTTTAGTCCGCTGGGATATCAGCATTGTTTTCATTTGTGTTTCTCAGATGACAATTGATGCTGAACATTTTTTTCACATATTTATTTGTCATGTGTACTATTTCATCTGAGAAATGTCTATATTTTTCAGATGTTTATTTTCAAACGGGGTCTTTAACTTTATATGTCTGATTTTTAAAATTCTTTATATATTTTAAATATGAGCCCTTTGAGGAACAACTGGCAATTTTTTCTCATACTGTGGCTTGACTCTCTACTCTGTTGGGTGTTTTCTTTCACTATGACAAAACTATTTAATAAAATGAGATCCCAGTTGCTGATTCTTAGTGATACTTACATTGTGATGACTTTGGTGAATTTCTTCCCTTTCATTTTATTAAAGAGTTTGAGAAGTAGTGGCATTATATCTTCTCTAAGTCTCATTTAGAATTCTGCAGTTAATCCATTAGAATCTGGGCTTTTCTTTGTTGTAGGTTTTTAATTACATCTTCAATTGTATTCACAGATTTTGGATTACTTAGAATTTTTATACCTTTGTGATTCACTTTGGTAATTCATATCTATCTAGAAATCTGTATGTTACTTCTGTGTTTTCCATTTTATTTGAGTACAGATTCTCAATATAGATATAATGATCTTACACAATTATGCAAGAATTACTTCTTTAATTTCATCTGTGAGCCATTTGTTGTTCAGGGTTTTTTAAAAATAATTTATATGTTTTATTTAATTTTTGTCATTTATTTTGTCATTGCATTATTATGTAATTTTGTGGTTTCATTTCACTATGATCCAATGGGATAATTTCCATTTCTTTGCCTTAGCTTAAACTGATCTATGAGCTAGTATGTGGTTTATTTGGGGGAATATCCAATGGGCAGCTGAAAAGAATGTGTATCCTGATGTTGTGGAGTTGAACACTGTAAACATTTAACATTCGTTTGCATATTTGGCTTAGTTCTGATATTTCCGTTGACTGTTTTGCTAATTGGTCTGTCTGTTTGTGAGCATGGGATATAAGATCTCCCATTACAACTGTGTTGGGATTCAGTTGATGCTTCAAATCAATTAATATTTGTATTAGATAGTTGATATACTGGTATTTGGTGCATATGTATTTATGATTGTTACCTCTTCCATTTGAATTATTCCCTTTGTAATATGTAGTGATCTTCTGTATCTCTCTTAATCAGTCATGGTTTGAATTCTACTTTGTCTGCAAAGAATAGCTACACATCTATTTGTCCAGGTTGTTGTCAATAGAGTATTGATTTCAGTCCTTTGGATATCAGTTTATGAATTTTTTGAGTTAAATATATTTATTTAATGCAGCATATTGATAGGTCTTGCTTCTTGATTACCTAATCAATCTATTTGTTTTCTGTGACAAATTGAAACTATTAACATTGTTGATTACAATTGACATGTACTGATGCATACTTTTTATTTGCCTGTTGTTGATTTTTTTCCCCTTTGTTTAATTGTATTGCATATGGATTGATTCTGTTGAACTTTATGGAGTTGCATTCCTTTTTATCTGTTTGTTGAATTTTCTTCCAAATGTTTTGGAGTGATGGTTTGGTAACATAAATTTTCTGAGGCATTGACTTGTCATAGACGTATCTTATTTATCCATCAATTTTCAAAGGTTGTATTGTGGGATTGACATTGTTGGATGTTGTTTGAGTTGGATGTTGTTTTCTTTTATGGTTTGAAGTACTTCATTCTGAGCTCTCCTTGATGTGTTGTTTTTCTGTGATTCTGATGGACTTTCTTTCATAACTAATTTATTTCTTTTCTGCACAGTTGTTAAATTTTTGTTTTAGTGTTGAATTCCTGAAATATTCATTGTATATGCTTTGGTATAATATTTTTTTTTCTTTTGGATCATGCCTAACTGGAGTTCTATCTGCTTCATTTACTATATGTCTAATTAATTTTCTCTGCTTTGGAAATTTTCTGCCATTGATTCTATAAATAGGGTTTTTTAATGTCATTTGTACTCTTGGTTTTTCATTGACTCCAATCAATCTCATATTATTCTGCCTTGCATCAGCAGCCTTTGAATTGATTTCTTGAGGTCAGCTTGCTATTTTTAAGAAAAAGTTCTCCATGATCATTAAGCACAATCCTGTCTTCTTGTTATGGTCTCTGTCTAGTTGTTCTCCAAAAGCCTCATGCTGTCATGGGTGGACTTGCAGTTTATGACTGACTCATGGTTGATTGCTAGGATTATGGCTGTGAGTGCTGCACTCCCACTAGGATGAGCAGCCTATACATATGGGAGGCAAAGAGGCCTGTACTCTACTGCTCCTCCCTTTTTGCGCTTGTTGCTTTTGTTGTTTTCCTCCAGAATGAACCACTGACCTTTGCCATGTGCCACTCTGTCTGGGAGCAGCTGATGATGGAATGAAATATTAACAAAGTGTGAGCAAACTAAACCTTTCCTTCCTTAATTTGGGTGGAAGGGATTTGTCCCAGCAATGAGAGAAAAGTAACTGAGACTTCTGTATCTGATATTCTGTCTTCAAATTGATTTATTCTGCTGTACATACTTACAATGGAAATTTTAATCTAGATATCTGTTCAAATCTGTTTTATAGATTTCATTTTTTTATATACTCAGTGTTCATGGTTTTCATCATTTCCATAAGCTTCTCTACCTTTTTTACTTGTATTTTATCTAGAGTCAGTAAGTATATGTTTCTTTCCTTCTTTCTTTCTTTCTTTCTTTCTTTCTTTCTTTCTTTCTTTCTTTCTTTCTTTCTTTCTTTTTTTTTTTTTTTTTTTCCGTACAGTGGATTGAACTCTTGATCTTGTACTTGCCAGGCAGGCACTTTTTCTACTGAGCTATCTCCCTAGCCCTGAATGTGTTTCATTATGGTCACCATTTCTGCAGTTATCTAAGAAATAATTTATGATTTTATTTTTTATACAGCCCTGCTTGTCTACTTTGTTACTTTCACTGCTACTCACCCAGATGGTGGCCTTAGACTCGTTACTCCTCATTGCTCCCTGAGTTTGCTTTTAGTGAGCTGGATCTCTGGTGTTGCTACTTTTTTTTCTATCTTGTACAAGTGTCATGTTCTTTATTTTTTTTCTTTTTATTTAATTCTTTGGCTGATACTTAAAGCTTATCATGAGTAGCTTTATTGCTATTATTTTTTGCTACTATTATTAGGAAACGACTACTTCCAAGAGATGTCTTCAGGTGTATCTGGTTTTTCAGATTTGCGACATCCTACCTCTTCAATCTATCAGGGAAAATAAGTTGCTCTCTACTTAGCTCCTGATTCTTAGGCACTGGCATGTTGTCTTGTTTATGACTCCAGCAATCTCAGTCTTGGCATACCAAGAACTGCTTACACAAGTTATATCACTTTAGATAAAACAGTACAGTTAGCAATAACAGCAGCATCAGAAAGAGCATGAGAAGAATGTTTTGAACTAGTAGTATTTAGACAAGGTATCATGTCTGCATCTTGTACTCTGAATAACTACTACAAAGACAACAATATGCAATGTATTAATTATTTTAACTGTCCTACTAACCTGTTTTGAAACTATCTCTTTGCTCCTTCTTTCTCAATAAAATTAATAAAAAATAGTGTAAAGATGACAAATTATTAACTATTAGGTTACTACCTTTCACCATGTGAAATACATTATGACAGGTAAAAGTTCTGCAACAAACCAGGAAATTGTATACATAAATAAGCCTTCAGTATAGTGATTTTACCCTCATGGGAGATAATTAAGGAGTTTGGAGAGAAAAATAAGAAATGAAGAGGATACTGTAAGTATGGTTAGAGGACAAAGGACAAAAAATAAAAAATAAAAACCTCCATTGAAGGTATGTCTTTGCTATGACTGTTAAACAAAGTGGGAATATAATGCCCAGATATATTCTGGTTAATCGCAGCAATACATCTGTAACTTTATGGTGGGTTAGTAGATAATTCCAGCAAGTTTTACACCTTTTAGTTCACTGAAGTTCAGCATGCTTTTTGCTTGTCAGGGTGGAGCCAGAGTTATTCAGCCCATTACAATCCATGTGTCTCCTTCCTATTTCAACTCAGATACCTGATCTACTGAATTGAACTCAGCAGTCTCACTTGGTCTCCGGGTGCCTCTAGAGTTCCAAGTACTCTTGAGTTATTAAAGTAGAAAAACTTTGTCAAGCTAATGTTAGAGGGACATATAATTAAGAAAAATAAGATAAGAAAATGTAAGTTTTCTAGAGGAATTTGAACATAGAGAAAGTATGTTTGGAAGTATTTTTTTCAAAAATGGTAGCCTCAAATTATATTAACCAGGAAAACTTATTTGTGGAGTAGTAGAATATTCTGAAGTTCATTTAAAAATATCTAGGGTCAATGGATCATAAGACTTGGAGAAGAGATCCATTTTAGTGTTGTTTGTCAGTGTAAGTCAAATTATTATTTAATATTAATATATTTGTCAATAATTACTATATTAATTTATATTATTATTAATTTTATTGAAAAACAAATAGCAATGAGATAGTTTCAAAACCAATTATTAGGACAGTTTCAATAACTAATACATTGCATATTGTTACCTTCATAGCGGTTATTCATAGCACAAGATGTAGATGTGATATCCTATCCAAACACTATTAAAACAAATCTTTCTTCTCATTGAATTAAGAGAAAGTAGCTGTGTATCTATCATAATAATTTTGTATATAATGATACAAAAAGGTCCTTCATTTGTGTCCCCTTTTTTGTTTAGTTCTGTCAGAGATGGATATACCATTGCCATTTAAATATTGTGGGTGTGTGAATTCAGCAAAATAATCCAATACAGTCTAGCTGTCCATAATAGTAGTGGGTTATACTTAGGACTGGTAATGTCAGAAGTTGTTGACTTGAGCCCTTTATATGTCAGCATATTAACATGGCTTTACTTTTCATAAATTGTCATTATATTTTTCTGCTGGATGGTTAAGACCAAGATAAGCAAGACCTATATAACAAGAAATGTAAATTTTGTATCTGATGAGGTCAGTCAAATTTCCTTAGGATTTATTCTGAAACCCTGTACCACAGTTCATAGATCCTTTGTCAGTGTCAGCCATGTGAATGAGTCATGCCTATTGTCTGATCTCTGAAGTAAAAAAAGATAGGATAACTATAATTAAAGAATTAATAACTGCTTCTCAAGAAGACACTGATTTAAAAAATAGAGATTAGAAAAATGTTGGAATCCTCCAATGAACAACATAGGAAAGAAACAGATCGCATGAAGAAGGGTCAAAGAGATATAGAGAAACAAAAAATCTCAATCACAAGCTTCCAAAACCATTTGGGTGAAAGTAAAGATAGAGTTCTAGATTGAAGAATCCATTGCACCTAGTGAAAAGGTAAGAAAAGATCTCTTAAAAACAACTAAGGTACAGGAAAAAGTAATTCATCACCTACAAGATGATGCAAAGATGAACAACATGAGGGTAATAGTCATCAATGAAAATGAAGGAGTCAATACACATGATATAAAAATAATATGGACAAAAATAATAGTAGAAAACTTACAAAATATGGGGAAACTATCTAATTTCAGGTAACCAAAGAATGCAGAACTGCAAATAATTTAGAAATG
>NW_004524778.1:2658207-2658807 GCF_000260255.1 Octodon degus
AAATTTAAAATTCTCATGAATGAACTCTGAAAATTTTATTTCCATAATTACTTTCACATTTATAGGAAGTAAATTTTAATTTTAAAAATTGAGCTATAGGGGCCAGGGAGGGCTCAGTGGAATAAGCGCTTCCCTGGCAAGCGCAAGGGCCTGAGCTCAATCCTCGGTTCTGCCAAAAAAAAAAAAAAAAAAATTAAAATAAAATTGAGCTATAGTCATTAACACTGTGATGATAAACTCCATAATTCCCTTAACCTGCAGGTTTCTTTTGCATTGGGGGTGACAAATGACATAATGTGATTATAGTTTTCTACTGTCACACAGGTAGAGATTATGTAATTATGTTCTATTTTACACTTTCTTATGAATGAATTAAGAAAAATATCATGACAAAAGCACAGCATTTTCCACAAGCTATATAGATAAGTAAATAAATCAAACAATTATTTCCTAATCTTACTAACATCCATAGCAGACTCAAGGAAAGCCAAGCAGTAGTAATCACCACCTTAGGCTAACTTCTTAATTTATCATGATGGCAGTATGAAATTCAAGTCTCTTCAAAGTCTCAGAGAAATTGCCTTAAAGCACAGCCCATAA
>NW_004524778.1:2665924-2667572 GCF_000260255.1 Octodon degus
CAGATGATCATGGTAGAATTTGAGTTAAGCTTTTCTCATTGGTTTTTGAATTCCATATAAAATAGACTTTAAGTTCTAAAGTACCTTGTACAAAACACAGTTTAAATCAGACTCTCAAAGATAAATAAGCCACTGGGTGTAGTGTTCAATACAATGAGATGCACATTATAACTGGCACTTGATAAATAGCTATGGTGTAAACAACTGTTTTGCACAAAAATATGCTGTGAAACTGTTTTCTCTATTCCCAAGCTATTAAATCTCAAATAAAAAAATAAATTTGTAAATGAATGAGACCCTCTTTTACTAATAAGATGTACATAGAATGTTAATACTGTCAAGTACAGTCTCTGTCAATATTTTCCTGAATTTTTATCTAATTGAAAGCAATGCGGGCTAACACTGTGAACACATGTGCTGCTTTTAAAGCAGTTAAAGAAACATTTTCAAAGGTGTCAAATATAGTTTAAGGAATATTAATCTGAAAATATAAAATATAAGATGGTCTGAAGTACAATTTTTTTAATAGTATATAAAACCATGAATAGAAATTTACTTATTTTCTCTCATGCAGTCATTCATAGTCAAAACCTCAGGGTTACTGAAAACACTCCACATCATAGGCTTCATCCTTTGTGCAAAAGACATAAATGAAATAGAAATTAGCTTTTTCTTTAGACTTTATTTTCTTCCAAAGCTCTCTCATTATGTATGAATGAATATTCCAAAATCTGAAAAGTACCCAAATTTTGAAATTTTTTGTCCCAAGCATTTAGGATAAGAAATATTCAGCCTACATGTTTCAATAGAAGTGGAAACTACAGTTTTTTAATTATAACATTAATTTAATGAGAGCAGAAATAGTTTTAAAATTTTTGAGTAACATTTTTATTAAAATTAAAATTGTGGACTGTGGAGATGGCTCAGCAGAATAAGCGCTTGTCTGGCAAGCGCAAGGGCCTGTGTTCAATCTTCGGTTCTGCCGCAATAAAATAAAATGAAATAAAATTTTTATAATTTAAATGAATAGAGAAGTATTTATGAAAATAATCAAATGAGGAAGGAATAGACAAGATTAAGGAAAACTCAAAGTGTCTGTTTTCCTATTTTTGGTTAAGGTAGTGTAGAGAACATGATCACTCCTGACACTGTATCAGTAGTCACACTCTCTAGAGTGAGGTATTTCAATCCTGGTAATCTGTGATCAAGAGCAAGTAACATAGCATTCTTCCTGGAAATACTGAGAAAAGTTGTGGTCTCCAGTGACAGAATGAAAGCCTTTTGCTTTTTCCTTTGACCTTAAAATAGATTCTATAGTAAGTATCATACCAACTAAATAATATTGGTGTTCCAGGCAAAAGTTCTAACATGGCTTGCCAGGTTATTATCCAATATCGATATCCAGTATCGTTGCTGCTTAGGAGGGCAAGGAATAGTCTTGTGTGACAATGTGGAGGTTAAAGTATTTACTAAATAATCTTGATCAAATCTGTATAAAAGGGCTGGTGAGATGGCTCAGTGGTCTAAAGCACCTACTTAGAACAAACTAAGCTAAGCAAAGCACAGGGACCGCGGTTCGATCCCCCAGCACCACATGCCAGCCAGCCCTGCCCCCGGTGGGCTGAGCTGGCCACACACACACACACAA
>NW_004524778.1:2668022-2669319 GCF_000260255.1 Octodon degus
TCCTCAGCCAGGAAAAGTACGCTAACTTCTCTCCCTACAGTGATTTCTCCTGAAAAGCTGCCAGTATATGTGTTGTGACAACTTCAGCATTTTTGAAGTTATTGTTTGTTTCATTCTAAATGTATCTATCTCAACATCTTTATGAATAGAATCTTGGTCTGTGGCTTCCACTTTACTGATTTTCACAATTCTGTAGCATATAAAACTATGTCTTTCTAGGTAAAGCACACCTTGATGTTTTCTTTTCCTTTATTTTATTTTTGTATTTTAGGGGAGGGTCTACAGGATGTTCAGGGTCTCACTACTATATCCGAATTGTAGTGATCCACCTGTTTACAGCCTCCCTAGTGCTGGGCCCCCACCCCCAATCTCAATTGCTGTCTCAGTGCGCTCCCAGGAGGGGGTGGCACGGCAGGCCCCTACATCTGCTTACAGATGTTTTAATCCTCTGAGCTACATGGCTGGTCCTTGATTTTTTTCTTATTGCACATGGTTAGTAAAGAATAGTAATGTTGACTTTGTGAAATTGACACAGTACAAAATATCCTCTGTGATTTCAAACCCAACACATTCTCTACCTTTCATCTCTTTTTATATTCACCAAATTTCTATATTCCTGTCTCATATTATCTTTTTCTCATGCCTTTAATTATTTAGGTTTTCTGTTTCTGATAAGAGTGTGAATGGAATTTTTATAATTGGAAACTGGATTATTTTCTTATTGGGATGTTCTCCATTTCCATCCATTTTTCTGTCAATGCCATGCTTTCACTCTTTTTTTGATTGAGTAGCACTCAATTGTGTTCACACACCACGTGTTCTTTATCCATTCACTCATTAACAGGCGTGTACCTGTCCTTCAGCTTAGCTATTGTATATTGGGGCACAGTGAGCATTCATCAGTGTAACATGTTTTCTTAAATCCCTTTAGAAATGGATCTGGAAGTGATATCACTGGATCAGATATTATTTTGACGTTTTGAGGAATACTAAGACATGTTTCTATAATTTTGTATTAAATTTACTTTCCTTCAGAGAATATAGAAGTGATACTTTTTAAGGACATACTTCCCAGAATCTATTGTATTTTGTATTATTGATAATGCCTATTATACCTGGGGTGAGGAATCTTGAAATAGTTTAGACTTGTATCTCTCTATTTCATTGAACATTATTTTCATACATTTATCAGCTATAATTTTTTACGAGATGAGTGTCTATCCAGTTGATTGTCCAATTTGATAGGATTTTGTTTGACTTTTAGAGAATTAGAATTGTATATGTACATACAGTATAT
>NW_004524778.1:2669419-2685572 GCF_000260255.1 Octodon degus
CCCTGTATTAAATACATAATTTTAAACAAGGTTTGCATCAGTAAAATGCTCCCACACTGCAAAGTAAATAGTGAACACAGTGAAGAGACAGCATAAGGAATGCAAGAAAAGTCTCCGTTAGTTACTTTTCTGATGGAAGATTGATGTCTTAAATACAAAAAGAATATATGTATGTTATATATAGACTATGTATAGAATATTCTATACATAGTCTATATATAACATACATATATTCTTTTTGTATTTAAGACATCAATCTTCCATCAGAAAAGTAACTAACGGAGACTTTTCTTGCATTCCATATGCTGTCTCTTCACTGTGTTCACTATTTACTTTGCAGTGTGGGAGCATTTTACTGATGCAAACCTTGTTTAAAATTATGTATTTAATACAGGGTCTACAGGGTCTCGCTACACAGATAGAACTTATATTGATCCTCCTGGTTTCAGCCTCCCAAGTGCTGGTCTTACAGGTGCATGCCACTAAACTCAGTCTCAATCCTTTTCTCAGTGTGCCCCGGAAGAGGGGCTGGCATTGCAGACCAGAGATTGAACCCTAGTCCCTGCACCTGCCTAAGCAGGAGCTTTAGTCCACTGAGTGATCTGACCAGCCTGATCCTATTTGTTAATTTCTGATCCTTTTTCCAGTAACCTTAAAATTCGGCTTCAAAAAGTCTGTCTGTACTGATGAGTTCAATTACTCGCTATGTTATCTTGGAGTAGTTTCCAAGTTTCTGTTTCTGTATGGAATTCTTTGATCGATTTCGATTTGATTTTAGTACATGGTAAGAGACAGGGTTTTAATCTCTTGCGTGTGAATACTCACTCAGTCTTCCATAATCATGTCTTAAAGAGACTGACTTTTCTCCAGTGTGTATTTTGACCCATTCCTGCTACTCCTTTAGTTTATATTTCTGCTTTTGTTATAGGCTCAAGTTATTTTGGTTACTATGCTTTTATAGTATAACTTAAAATTCATCAAGTATTGTAATGTGTCTGGAATTGCTCTGTTTTTCAGGATTGCTTTGCAAATTCTAGGTGTTGTTAGATTCCATATGAATTTTAAGAATTTTTGATTCTCGGTAGAATGTTATTTGTGTTTTTATAGGAATTTCATTGAATCTGTACAGAACTTTTGTTAACACAAATTCTGGGAACTTTTAGCTAATGATGTATTTCTGCTGATTTATGACAAGAGGAATCATCCAAGTTTTTATTTTTTTACATTTCTTTGTTACTGTTGTTTAATATTCATTTAGAGATCTTCCACATCTTTGGTCAGGTTGGTTCCTAGTATTTAATTTTGTTAAATCAATTGTGTATGTAATTTCTTTTCAAACTTCTTATCAATGCACCAGTTATTGGTGTACAGAAATGCTATTGAGTTCTTGTACTGCCTTTACTTCGTACATTGTGATACATTTCTTTAAAAAATCCACCTGCCTTTTGATTTCTAGGGAAAGAGTCTTATCTCCTGCAAACAGCAGTAATTGACTGCTTCCTTTTATATTTACAGCCCTCAAATTTCTTTCTCCAGTCTGATTGCCTTGGCTAAAGTTCCAAGCAGTATATTGAGCAGTAGGTTTGAGCACAGACACATTTGCCTCATTCCTGAGTTTTAATTAAACGCCCCAAATTTTTCCCATTCAGCTTGAAGTTGGATATGGGCTTGTCATATTTGGCTCATAGCAATTTTACATAATAACTTTCTTTATCAAATTTCATTTTTTTCTTTTTCTTTTGGGGTACAAGAGATCGAATTCGGGACCTTGTGCTTTCTAGGTAGGCACTTATGCAGCTGAGCAATATTCCTGACCTTCATTAGTTTCTTATTTATTTTTATAAGAGAACATTGGAATTTGTTGAAGACTCTTTCCATACTTAATCAATTCATCTTGTGATGTTTATGAATGATTTTATTCATACACATTACATCTGTTGGTTGAGCCATCTTTTCATCCTGAAGAAGAAACAAATTTATTCATCCTGTATGACTTTTTCATTGTATTGCCCAATAATGTTTGCAAGAATATTCTTGAGAGGATTTTTACATATAATCAGGGATATTAGTCTCTAGCTTTCTTTCATTTTTTATTGAGTTTTCATTTGACTTTAATATTTGGTTAATTCTGGCTTCATAGAATTACTTTGAAATAATTTCTTGTCTAGTACATGAAAAATTTTAAGAAGCACTGGTGTCATTTCTCTAAAGGTGTGGAGAAATTCAGCATTAAATACTTCAGGTTTGGGTCTTGCTTACTTTGTAGAATTTTATCACTATCTTTATTTCAATGTTCTTCATTGGTGCATATGTTTTCTACATCTTAGTGATTCAATTTTGGTTGATAATAACAGTCTAGCTATCTATCAATTTCTGCTAGATTCTCTGACTTATTGAGATCTAATTTTTAAAAAGAATTTCTAATAGTGCCTTTGATTTCAGTGGTTGTACTTTTTATTATAATTTTCTTAATATGAACTTTCTCTTTTGGTTAGTGTGGCTAGGCTTTATCTTTTTTTACACTTTTTTTTTTAACTTTTTCTGAGCTATTATGCTCCTTCACTTTCTTTCCTCATTCAGTCCAAAATGTTTCCCTTTCTTGGGGGGCTGCCAATCACCTGGACTCTCTAGGCCCTAAAACTCTGGTGCCATCTACTACCAGGAAAGTGACAGCCCCAGCACTTCTTGCCTGTGGCTTCTCTCCAATCTCAAGAAGCTCATGGGTTTCAGCTGCCGAAGCCCACTATTTCTGCAATTTCTGTGCTGGAAAGATGCCTGCCTGAGGCAGGCTGTCCAGTTTGTCTTAAACTCAGTCCCCAAAACTTACTATTTCTAATTTCATTGGAATTCACTATGTCTCCTTCTGGTTAGAGACCCTTGCTTCTTGGACCAGGTGTCTCCAATCTGAGCTTGGGAATTAATGAACCTTGTTCATACTGATGTTGGGCTCCCAGCACAAATATTTCACTAGTTTCTTCTTCTGAAGTACTTTGTATGATTCACACAGCAGACCACAGTCTCCAGTCCTGCACTGAACAAGGCTTTTCTCCTAATTCTAGCCACTCCTACTTCTGGATTTCACCAGATCTTTATCTTGGTAAACTGGTACTTCAGTATTTAATGTCCTTGCCAGCCATGTAGCCAAGTGTCTGCGGGCCAGAGTGGAATGTCAGAGCCCCTCACTGCACTGTTACTGCAGTCTGTCAGGATGAATCTCTCCCCATTTCATCTTTTAAATAATTGTCTCATTCAGTCATGAAGGAATAGATATTTTAAAATATTATCAAACTTCAGAGACAGGATAAAATGTGCAGCAGGAATCAAATTGGAAGATTTAAAATAGTAATTATGAAAATTATGCAAAAAAAAGAAAATGACCAAATAAAGTGATGAAGTTAAAAAAATGTTAAAGTGTTAGTTTTAAATTAAGGGTGAAAATTTCAAGCTAGATGTTTGCTATCTGTTACCAAAACATAGCATACCAAAAACAGAAAAAATTACTTCTAAAATCTAGAAAAAGAAATAGAACAGTCTTTTTTGGCCAGATAAAAATGCACAATTTTAGAAATTTGACAAAATAATTTAAGTTCTTTGTATACAAAAAAAAAAAATTGAAAGACTCAAGAACCAGTTAAACTTCTTAAGTAACTTCAAGGCTTGTCTCCAAAAAGGGAATTGCATTAGGTAAAATTTTTGAAAAATATTTAGACATAAAGCAACCATGCCTATTGAATAACATTATAAATACATGGCATTCTAAACAATTGCTTAGCAGATAACTTAGAAGACATAGTAGAGCTGAGGCAATAGCTCAGCCGCCTAAGTGCCTACCTGGCAAGCACAAGGTCCAGAGTTAAATCATCCATTCTAAAAAGTAAAATAAAATAAAATAAAACACATTGTGGAAAACATCTGAAAATGGATGCATTGACAGAAATACTTTGTTAATATTTCATGAATGACTTTCAGAAATTAAAATTTCAAATATATTTATAACCAACTAAAGTAGGTTGTAAATATATGAAGTAAGATAATCATGAAAAATAAATTTCATTTAGTAAAACACAAATTACACCAGCATTTTACCAAGATACAGCAAAAATACACGTAATTGCAGGAACTGCTGAAGTAAAAAGTTTAGACGGTAAAATAACCATGAACATGCAATGATATAGCCATTTTAGAGAAGAATTAGTCATTATTTAGTGAAACTCCTCTATTATACTCTTGGAGACATACTTCATAAAACTCTAGAATGATCAAGAAAAAGGGCATATGTGAGAATGTTTTTTACAGCATTATGTATGGGAGAAAGCCTTGTAAGATCATAAATTTTAATGAATTGTGGCACATAAATCCCATGTGATATTGTCATATGAATATATCTGATTTCCATAAAGGATCATTTGTATGTT
This sequence comes from Octodon degus, assembly GCF_000260255.1. Classification (NCBI taxonomy): domain Eukaryota; kingdom Metazoa; phylum Chordata; class Mammalia; order Rodentia; family Octodontidae; genus Octodon; species Octodon degus. Next base: position 2,673,835 of record NW_004524778.1, read on the forward strand.
AAAGGAAGGTTGGGTAAGTTTTCAGAACAACTCATCTCTGTGTATGATAACCTCTGCATATAAACATAAAAACAAAACTAGATATAGTTTATTCATTTATCATCATGAAAGTATATTTATGGATGATTGATTATATAAGAAAAATAAATTATATGAAAATCTTTCCTATTTAAGTCAATGTACTTCTGAGAAAATGCTACTGCAGTACACTCTTTATATGAAATATATACATAATATTCATCTTGAATTACAACATTGAGAATTTTAATTTGCTTTGGGAACAATCATCTTATAAAATGGCATTTTATTTTCTCCTCTTTCAAAAATATATTTTCATGTTACACTTTTAGGAAAGATGTTTTGTAGGGGAGGAAAATCTTAAATCCCAAACCACATTTTTTGAAAAGCTGATGGGATCATTTGATTATGCTTTGGGTAAGGTAAAAGTAGATTTCAAATGTCAAATGATTCTGAATAAAATGAGTATTTGAACTCCTGTGGATACATAAAAAAATTAAAGGTATTTGAAATTTGAGTAGCTATGGAAAGTGATTGCTGTTACAAAGCCTGCTGTTTTCTCTTAAAACATGGCAATGATGTATAAATTAAATTGCAATGGGAAGTTTATCTTTCTTTAGTACTATCTAAGTTGCTTTCCGCGAAGAGGTGTATAAATAGAAAATGTACAATAATCATATGGTAAAAAGTGTAAAAAAATATATTTAATCAGTTTCACCTTTTCTAAAATTAGCCACTTGCAGCAAAGACTACTTTTGAAAAATGAAACTAGAAGATAAATATTTTTTTCAAGAAAACAGGGATTCAGGAAACCTATTGGCTTAAAATATAACATGCAATAAATGTATATTATATATTTATTATTAAATAAGCAATGTATTTCTTAGAGATTAGAAGGGAAAAATGCAGAGTCAAAATCGTACTCTTACTTTAAATGTTATATGAATATATGATGATGTACTTCTCCTTACAAAGTGTTACTACAATATACTTTTATATGAAGTGTGTGAAGACAAAGATTGTTTCTTTGAAATACATTAAAAGTTAATAATAAAACTCAATTATAAGATAATTCTCAATATGATATTCCTGAAAGCAAAATAATCTTAATCAAGCAAATTAAGTCTTTAATGTTGATAATATTCTATTTTAAGTCTGATAATTTTATTTTCCCATTTTTTAGGTACCAGTTTGGCAATTAAAATGATAAAATATGTTTACCATTTTTATATAAAGAACAGACAAAAAATTGTATCCGAGATAAAAAATATAATGTAAGCCAACTTTCTTTATAATAATATACAATGAGTGTGCTTTTCTTGCTCATTTTTAGGTAATAAACAACAGATGTATTATCCTGATTTAATATTAAATCCATCAATTCTCTGCACCTTCATGAAAGCTGGTCCCTGGGATGCACTGCTTTGCCAGTTGCTGTAAATGTTTATGCAGGTTTATCATGCATTTTGTCAGTGGCCCCCAAGAAGAAATTATAAGTGCTCTGAGATATTGTTGATATAGTTAGGCATTTGGAAGTAACATCAATGGTTGGTTGTAAGACTCTTGTGGTAAAGCAGATCATGGGCCTGTAGGGAGAAAAGACAGTGATTATCACCCCTATGTATGTGGATCAGCAGATATCTTTGGGGTTAAAATTGGTTCCTAAGAGTAGTGAGATGCTATTTATCATATGTGTTTTTATCTCTATGCTAAGAAATGACATGATGATGCAAAAATGATACAAGGCAAAATACTGGGATCTTAGGCCAAATTCAGGCTGTGACAGGCAGGGCCCTAGTAACCATGGTGTTAAATCATAGTATATTCTCTAGGTGGGGAAAGAATTACAATAACAATTATATTTGGTCCAGTAGTGAATATTAGTGGTGATGAACTGGAAAATATACACAACTAATTTTTGCTTCACAGCTATACAAGATAGTTCCACAAAAGAATTGTGTTTTGGGCACACTGACTAACATTGTCATGATTCAGATTTGGGAATTTGGCACACCTCTCTTAAAATTGACCAAAGTGAACATACCATTTTAAGGAAAATAACAGCTTTAACATGTATAATAAAATTAAAACTTTCAAATATTCTAGCAATTTGAACCTGATGTTTTAAAATTGTCCTGTTCTCAGTTAAGATTTTCTGATGTTGTTTGTCATGATATTCATTATAACTATGATTTTGTCATTATATTCATAAGTATGATTTTGATGTTAGTTAATGTACTGGTAACATGTGAAAAGTTGATGGGTACACTGAACCAAGACTATTTAAATCATAATTTAAATATTGTGAATATAGTTAAATAATTAATAGATATAAGAGAAATATAGAAAGGAAGCCTGATCAGCAGATTCTATACTTTTAACACCTGTTACTTCCGCTTAGGTAAAAAAATTACAGTGTTGGTTCACTCCTGGGGCATGCTAAGATGGCAATTGACACTGGGCATGGTGGCCTGTAATCCCAACACTTGGGAGGCTGAAAACAGGAGGATCACTAAGAATCTGATCTGTGTAGTGAGACTTTATAGACCCTGTAGTAAAAAAAAAAAAAAAAGGGCCAGGGAGATAGCTCAGCTCAGTAGAATATGTGCTTGCCTGGAAAGCACAGGGTCCTGAGTTCTATCCCCACTATAAAAAAACATAAATACAAAAATAAATACAAAAATAATTACAGTTGTGGAATGATAACCACAGAGAAGTAAAGATACATGTCTTGGATTTTTAGTGCTAAACACCTACTAAGAATTTAACTCTCACTTCTGCTTTTAAAAGCCAGATACAGATTCTTCATTAGAAATGGTGAGGGAGATCTGGATCTGAAAAGAGTTGAAAATATGTCTTTTGATGTGTGTATTTGCCCTAAACTCAGTTAGCTTCAACAACAGTTGAATTTGAGGAAATGAGCCCAGAAAAGATTATGCTCCTATTTCCCTTCTAAGTGGGCCATATTGAGGAAACAATCGCTAAATTTACCAGATGGACCAAGTTTTAAGTAGAATTGGTTTTCTTTTCTTTTCTTTTTTTTTGTTCTGGATTAAGACTTCTTTTAATATACATAATGTATAGTACTTCATATAATTTATTAATGTCATTTTCTATAGACACTGTAATTAATTCAGTGACATCAATATTGACCTCATACAGGCAAAGGTTGAAACCTGGGTTTGCTTATGTACCAAGTACAAAACGTGTTAAAAAGTTAACATATACAACAGTTGTAGGAGATCAACTTCAGGATGACTCAAGTTACAGTAGTTATTTCACACTGTTTTCCCTCAAGACTTGGACGCCACCCAGTGTTGTCATGTTTGTGCAAATGCCAGCTGGAGAACACCTGACTACCTTCTCTTGCCAGCCCCGCTTTTGCCTGTTTTCCTGCTGCCACTGCTAGATTTGCCAGATGATTTTGAAGAGAAGAGTCTTGTCATGAACTCGGAAACATCAGGCAGTTCATGGTTGGAATTCAGCATGTTCATTGACTGCTCCATCTCCCGTCTCATGTTGGGATCACTTGCGTTAACCAATTTGGGCAGAAGCACAAATATCAATAATGGAAGAACCATCATCATAACCATTGGGTGCATCAGAAAGTCTGTCCAGCCCCATGATTCCCTTTTAATAAAGTAAGAAGGTGGACCTGAAAAATACGGAACGCTTCACGAATTTGAGTGTCATCCTTGTGCAGGGGCCATGCTAATCTTTTCTGTATCGTTCCAAGAATTGGTTTTCTGAGATGAGAAGTTTGAAATGATTTCCACAGTCTCCTACAATCACAAAACAAACCAGAAGTCTGAGGTATCCTTTCATGCCATTTGAGTGGCCTGAGTCCAGCTGCATGAAAGCCACATGAGGAAGTATTGATTTTTTAACAACAAAAATTTCAGTATGAATTATTTCAACTGCTTGTTATTTTTATATCTGTTTGTAAATGTTGCTTCAATACTTCCCAACATGAAGATTATGGTACTTGACAAACAGAGGTACACAGAGACTTCAGGGAGGGGCTGCAGAGTGTCCTAGGAGGCACTTCCTTCTAAATAATGTTCCTGCACTTTGTAAATCTTCAGTGTCTAGAATTAAACTTAAAAATCTGAAGGGAAAAATTCCTAAAATAGTTCAGTCTCATCAGATTTTACAATGAGGTGCTTTCTTTTCTTCCCAACATGTTATAACTTGAGTTTAGATGGCCTTACAAGGCCTCATGAGGTCATTGATGGGGCTTTTTGGATCAAAGAGTGTGACTGACTCATAGTGCAATGCCAAGATCGAAGGCAGTAGGATTAAAGGTGAGACTGCTATCGCACCTAAATAGCCTGCATAAAATAAAAATTGCAGAAAGAGTTGTGGTTGCCTTTATTTTCTTCTCATCTGCTTCCATGAATTGTTGCTCCTTTATGATTCTGGTCAGCTAAGCTACAATGCCATGGACCTAGCCAATTATGGACTGAAATCTCTACTAACTAGAAGATAAATACAATTTTCCTCCTTGAACTTGTAGATGTTGGATGTTTTGTCTCAGCAATGAGAATGAAACAAGATGGCGTAATAAGGTAAATATGTTCATTAGTTTGTGCCATAAAGAAATTATTTTTATTTCTGAACATATAAAAATTAAAATTATATTTAAAAGTTAATATATTCACTACACTAGCATTTGTCTTTTTTTCATAAAAACTAGTTTTAAATATAAATGGGTATTCACAGCATTAAGAAAGAACATGCATATTAAATAGATTTTTAATATCCTACACAAGTAATATTTTGTATAATTACCCAAACTATGTTTACTTTCCTACACTATATTTTACATTGTTGAGTAAAAAAGTTTCGTATGGTAAATTCATAAAACCACTATAGACTATGTAAATCTGGTTTTAAATGATTCTGTATGGCATGTTAGAAAAACACTTTTTAACTTCAGGGCATCAAGTTTTCATATTAATTTTCTTATGTTTCATTCTACTTTGCCAAAGGCAAGGCAAAATAATATTCTACTTGCATTTATTTTTACACGTAGTATTCCTTTTGTGAAATGATTCAAATATTAATATATTGTACTATTACATTTTAACATGGAGCTAGAGTGTTCAAATTTCATAAATGAAACATTCTATGGAATATATGTTCAAATCATCAAGGAAAAATTGACTTTCTGTTGATGTGACATATAAAATCATGAACAAAAATGTGCCCATCATCAAATATTGTCAAAATTCTCAATGTTGAAATAAATCATAGAAGATTTAATCTTTCATATTTGAATGATTCATATCACCCATTCATAGGCAATCTATTAATTAAAACTGATATTCTAAGTGTAAAGCAAAAGTAGTTTATTACATTGTACATTAACCTGGGTGATTTACTCAACAGAAATTATGATTTTACAGATCTGGAGAATAAAAGCTGAAAAATAAGGCCTTGCCAAGTTTGGCTTCTCCCACAGGTTATGAAAAGATTTTCTCCATGTGGTTCCTCTATGTGTTTGTGGCCTTCCAATAGGTTTTGGCTTTAGTGGAGTTAGAGGAAATTAGATTCTGTGTGTACAAAATACTCTTTTACTTCTCTCTTTGCATTTTCATTTGCCTTTGGGTAAGGACCACAGTAACTTGTCACAAGTTGCTAGTGTCTACCAAGTAGACTTCGTTTTAGCATTTACTTGTTTACTTACTCTGGAGACTCACACGGAGGGACTTGCCCATAACCAGCACAGTCTCTTCAGCTAAGCTGCAGCTACAGATCTCAAAAACGTATTTTCTTTCCCATTTCCAAATCAGGTCAAGTTATTGGTACTAACTTTTAGGATTTCAACATCTTTTTGGGGAGCACAATTCAACACAAATGTCTTTTTATCTCAAACGCTGTATATATCAAGTATTTATCTAATTCCAAAAATTTAAAATCCACCACACTTAATGTTCAATTTCGTTTTCATTTTAATTTGAAGACTCTCATTGACTGTAAAGAAGCAAAACTGGTTTATTTTTTTCCCTATTTTGGTATCATCTTTCATTTCCTTTACAAGCTTTACTTTAGCAAATTCACCAGAAATTTAGTAATTATTTGTATTAATCATTTATTATTTGTAAGAGAAGTCAAGTAGGTAAGATGTGTTTATTATACGCTAACAAATTTTTGTAAGCCTAGATAAATACCATCCAACAATATTTGATTTTTCATGGTGATTATAGGAAGTGGTTATTCTGAAATGGCAGGTCACCACCATTCTCCTTGAAATTCTTTTGAAAAAATTTTAGGCAACCAAAGAATATCTCCCATCTCCGGTTTCCAAAAGCCATGTATAAAAAATGTGTTTCCAGGAGCTGGAGAGATGGCTCAGTGGAGTGAGTGCTTTCCTGGCAAGCACAAGAACTTGAGTTCAATCCCCAGATCAGAAAAAAAAAGAAAGAAAAAGAAAAAGAAAAGAAAGAAAAATGAATATACAGAAACAAAATGGTCCTTCATTGGGGCTGGGGAGGTAGCTCAGTTGAATTAATGCTTTCCTGGCAAGGCAACCACCTGATATATAGATAGATAGATAGATAGATAGATAGATAGATAGATAGATAGATAGATAGATAGATAGATTTGTGTGTGTGTTTGTGTGTGTGTGTGTTTCCTATCCAAAGTGTGAAAGACAAAGGACACTGAAAAGAACAGCATCTAACCTATCTGACCTTTTAAGATAATTTCCTTCACTTGGTAAAACTAAGTGATAAATGTAAGCTGGTAAAAGTAAAATACTGAGCCCTGATACTTAAATGGGCATTGAACATTTCATCAAAAGATCCACAAGCTTTGCACCTGCATCAAGAAAAATTGCACACAAGTTTTAATCATTGATTGACAGTTGAGAAGAATATGAGGTAGATAAGTCATATTATTCTTTATTTCTAATTCCTGTATAATCAGAATTTATTTATCTTTAATTGTTTTATCTTTTATGCACTTATTTATTTTGTACAAGGTCTCACTGTAAAGCTCAGATTCCAGGTAATCCTCCTGTCTCCACCTTCCCAGTGCTGGGATTATAGGTGTGCACCACTATGCCCAGCTTCAATGACTGGTTCAGCAAAGAGTGGGCATGGTACAATATGGTACTAGGGATCCAGCCCAGATCCTTGCACTTGCCAGGCAGGTGCTTAGAATCCCGAGCTATCTCCTGGCCCTCTCTTTCCATTTAAACAATTAATCATTTAATCATCTCAGTGCCATTAACACCTGTCCCAGACAATAACTATATCTTTTTTTAAAATCTCAAATAAGTAATATAAATAGCTTGAGACAGTAGAAATATTATGAAAATTCAAGTCCATTGAATCTATCAATATATAAATGATTAAGAACTACGATAAATTGGGCTTGATCCCAGTCAGTTAATTAGTTGATTGATAGTTATCTTTAAACAAACCAGTCAATGGAAAATATTTTTAAAGTTAAAGTTCTTAAAGCAGAAAGATATATATCTCCTTTGTAAAGTAAGCCAACACAAACATCTATGCATGTTCCCAGAATTGCTTCACTGACACATGATGAAAAAAGTTTAAACAGTAACACATACAAAAAAAAATACTTTTCTAATTCTTATTCAAGTGCTATATATGTGGATCATGTCATCTGAAAACTCACACTGGCTACCGGGTAGACTCTAGCACAGGAATGCTGGTAATTTAAACACACACACACACACACACACACACACACACACTCACAAACAAACACACTCACGCACACACACATATACACAGAAAGTAGAGAATTCTTATGATTTGTATATTATATCTACTACTTTTCCACAACTCTGTAGCTACAAATGCCAAGTTAATTCATGTTTTGTTAACTTCACTAATAATAAAAATTTTGATAACTGAGGTGTTCTCAGAATGTTAATTCACTGTTACTTTCAGGTAAATCTTCAATTCTATTGTAGATTGGAATTGATTGCAATCATTAAAAATTCTCAACTAATATCAATTTTCAATTATAGTCACAGAGTTAAGCAGCCATCTTTGATCTTTGTATCAGTGTATTAATAAAATGAATACATTTAAAGAACTTGGGGCTGGATAGATGGTGCAGTAGAATAAGCACTTCCCTGGCAAATGCAAGGGCCTCAGTTCAATCCCCAGTCCCCTAACCCCGCCCCCCCAAAAAAGAACTTGAACGTTGAACAATTTCTCCATAATTTCTTTCAAACAATTTTAATTGATTTTACTTATTTGTCATTAGTAAGCAAATAGTCTATTAAAAAGTGTGCCATTTATGTATATTTCCTAAATAAGAAGTATATTTATATTTGAATATAATTTAAATAAGAAGTATATTATATTTTATATAATATTTGTATTATATTTTTAATATTTTAATGTTTATTTTAAAGTATTTTTATTGTTTTATTTTAAGACATTAAAGTGGAATTATGAATACAAAGGATTTTATGGCTTCAGTATTTCCTTTTAACACTGTTTTAAGTAATATTGTTTTATTTCCCCATATTCCTTACACTACAATAGAATATTTACTTTAAAATTTTGTTGTTCTCTATTAGTCATTTTTTTTTTTTAATTTAGGACAGGATCTACGGGGTGCACAGGGTCTCACTACAGAGATTGGACTCATAGTAGTTCTTCTGCTTTCAGCCTCCCAAGCACTGGAATTACTGGTGCATGCCACCATTCCCAGTCTCCACCTCTGTCTCACTGTACCCTGAGGGTGGGGCCAGCATCTATTAATCATTTGTAACCAACCATTAATAATATATTCAACAATCAGTTAAAATAAAAAAGTTGATTTTCAGAAATAATTATTTGTTTTTCCTGAAATCCGGTAACTAATGTGATACACTTTACAAATAAGAGTTTATCAAGTTTTATTTTTATTTTTTTGGCAGGACCAGGGATAGAACTCAGACCCTTGGGCTTGCCAGGAAAGTGCTTATTCCACGGAGCTATCACCCCGGCCCTATAAAGTTAATTTCTTGCGAATATTTTAATTCTCAGAAAACTTGACAAAATAAACCCTTCAATTAATCATGAAAATTTCCTTTAAATATCAAAAAGTAAAATTGTGATGTCTTCAATCTAAAAATTGTAATACTAATCATAAACATGTATTGAATTGATTCTACAAGGCATATGTTAAGTCAATGTATATGTAAAATATTAGAGTGAAATAAATTTTAAATTTCTGTTAATAGGTTCATTCATAGAGTTATATGCACAAGAACCTAAATGCATACATCCAATAATGAAGTCATTATCATTATACTCTTTGTAAATATGCAAAGAAGTATCAATAAAATAGAATGTATCTCCTGTGACTTTTTTTTTCTCCTTCTTCCCCACTCACACATAGAAAATAATTTATCTATCTTATGCAAAAGCTACGGAGAGAATAAAATTTCTTGGCTTCTTCATACATGTTTCAGAATCACAAACTATTTTATAAATTTAAAGGAAAGATTGAAGCAATAACGTAAATAGCATCAAGAGTAGACATCCTTGTTAAAAGTTTTACTGTGTAAAATTTTATAAGGCTTAACTTGTAAATTTGAATTAAGAATTGAACTCCTGTGTAAACCTTTGTGTTTTTTTAAAATACAAATGCACATTGGATGCATATATTTATTCACTAATTTAAGATATCATTCTTGGATGAATTATAGAAAGAGAAGCAAATTAAGGTGTGACCAAAGGAAGATAATGGAAGAAAGAATATGTATAACCAATTCAGGAGTGTAAATAAAAATGGAACCACTCATCTTCTATGACAACTAAAGCTGCATAGAAAAAACATTTAATAAATTACACATTAAAAAACTAAATATGTTTAAGTGTTCATGGAAAATAAGTAAGAAATAGATCTTGCTAAACACAGTTTGTACACATCAACATATGAAAATATTTTATTAAGAAAATGCAATTATTTCAGGTGAAATAATATCAGTGCTATAACCATATATAAAAATGGAAATAAAAATGAACGTTGTTTAATAGGACTGAAAGCCACCTTCAATCATTGTGTACGTTGTCAGTATCAAGATGGCAAGACAAGTGTCTTAATGTCACTAAAGAAATAAAACCTGAAGTTCACAATAGAGAAACTTAGGAAAATACGTCTGATATGGCGGACTGCAAGAGACTGGCATCTTGGACAATCTCTGTGCATTACCCTGAATCAGTTTCTGTAAGGAACCTCCCCAGCAACTTCCTCTCTGACCTTAATAGGCATTACTTTTCCCACTTTTGGGATCCTTTTGCCTAAAGATAATTGTCCCCAAACAATTTATGTAATATTATTTATTTTACTTTCAAAAACTCCTGTGTTCTTCCTCCCAAATATACACAGAGCATACTGTTCTATGCATATTCCCATTGTAATGTGAATTTCTGAATAAATTCGTAAATGTTGAAGACTATCTCTCCAGTTGTTCTACAGTGATGAGTGATACAATCAGGGAGAAATAAATTTTAAAATGTCTACAATAAGCACACTAGTGTATGAATAATTAGAATATTACATAATATTCTTATTGGGATGCAAGTAAGCAGAGTACAGGAAGTAAGTCACCCAGGCTAGTGAATTTCAGTAGACTTTCTTGTAAGCAAACACTAACAAATTTAGATTCTTGTCTACTCTAATGGAATGTGCCTGTAGTTTCGGAGGTAAGCAATGTGATAGATTTCTCTACGCTATTTCTTCAGTAAAAATGTGAAAAGTAATTCTGGCAAGAGAACAGCAGCATAAGTATTTCCCATATAGGCTCACTACTAATGTCACAGTCAACATATTGTTCTTTAATTTGTTTGTTTGTTTGTTTTGTGCACCTGGGGATTGAACTCAGGCCTTTGTGCTTGCCAGGAAAGCACTCATTCTACTGAGCTATCTCCCCAGCCACATCCAACACATTTTATTTAAGAACAATTTGAAATAACTTAAGAATAAGGTATATCTCTATCATAATACAGAATAAAAATCCAAGGAAACAAAAGAAAGACTTAAACCTTGTCAGTTAAGGTAACATATGAACTCTGGAGCCTCCCCAGATGATGCAATGAGCTACTTGCAGTATGTGTGCAATTGTTTGCAGAGTGTGTGCTCTGTCGTAAACCATCGTATTCATTGTTGCATTTATACCTCAACACCCAGATTATTTCCCTGCTGAATGTTCTCTCTCTAGATAGCATATCCTATAAAATTGGTGCCGAGAAATGAACAAATCTTCTAGCAATGGAACATAAATATATTTTATATGGAAGATTAAGTCCATCACTATACTATTTTTTCCATAATTTTATTGAGAGACATATAGCAATGAGACAGTTTCAAATCAAATTGGTAAGACAGTTTCAAAAATTAACACATTGCATACTCTCTTTCTAGTGGTTATTTGCAGAACAACATGCAGACATGATATCCTATTTACAAACACCATTAGACCAAATCCCTCTATTCATTAAGAGAAGGCAACTATAAATCTATCCTAACCATTTTGAATACACAGATACAAAATGGACATTTATCTGTATCCTCTTTTTTGTTTAGTTCCATCATTTGAATGTAATACATGTGTTATCTCAGCAAAATATTCTAAAAGAGTACAGTAGTACACAATAGTATTGGGTCTTCCGCTTGACTGGCAGTGTCAGAAATTGTTGACCTGAGTCCCCTACAGCTCAACATAACACCATGGCTTTACTTCT
>NW_004524778.1:2685672-2687578 GCF_000260255.1 Octodon degus
GTGAAATCCCCTCAGGATTTATCCTGAGATCCTGTACCTCAGACTGTAGATCCTTTGTCAGTGTCAACCATGTGGATGAGTCATGGCCATTGCTTGTCCAATTTGCTCTTTGTGAAAGCCTGAGAGAATGCTTTTTCTCCATGTGACTCTCCTTAAATACACTCCACATCATTGATCACTTTCCTCTTTGGCCCCATAATCTCCTTGATCAGAAAATTTGGGACACTACTGAGTTACATGATGTTACAGTACGTGTTCTCCTATGTCCTTAGTCTTAATTGACCTTGGAAGGCTAGGGCCAAAATGTTGACTTTCCTTGTGGCTCTCTTTTTTCTCTAATTTTCATCTGCAAACTTAGGTTGTTAACCCTCCAGAAGAGAAGCTTATTGTCATTACCATACAACCTAGGCTGTTAAGCTTAACCTCACTAACTGTCTGAGTATCAAACATCTTATGCATAACATAGAACAGGTGCTTTTCATCAAGTATTGATATTTTGAACTTTAAGTCCCTACAGAATATGATGAAAAAATGTAAAATATATTTTTAAAATAGGCATACAAATTATATAATTCTTATGTTTGCACATAAGTCCAAAAATTTAACTATTTACAATCTTGTAGCAGAGCAGTCCTGCAACATTCCTTTTCTTGTCTCCTGCCTTCATTCCCCACCCTCTTCCTTTTGAACAGTCATCTAGGAGGATCTGAAAACCTCATATCATAATAATATATGTGTGCCTATGTTTATAGCAGCACAATTTGTGATAGCCAAATCTTGGAAACAACCAAGATGTCCATCACCTGAGGAATGGATGAAAAAATGTGGTATTTATATACAATGGAGTATTACTCAGCTATAAGGAATGATAAACTTGAAGCCTTTATATTGAAGTGGATGCCACTTGAAGATATCCTCATAAGTGACATAAACCAGACACACATGTGTGACTATCGTAAAGTTTCCTAGTATAAGAACTCAAAAGAAGAAATACAAATAGAAAGGTATAATACAACTAAAAGGAAAGCAAGAACTTGAGGACTAGACAATGAAGAGAGAGCAAGGAGAAGAGCTAGGAAACATGACAGGGGCAAGCCATACAGTTATATGTAGAAGATGGGTAAGGCAATCATCCTGAGAATCGTCATAAGATTTTTGAATCAAGTAGTTAACTGGAATGATTCTCCCCCTGACTAACTATATATACAGACACCTGTGAACTAAGCATCTGCACTGAAGATGGTAATTTGTAATAGCAGGTTCATGCTTGGAGTGCCTGTCATTCTGGTTTTCTGAATACGAGCTGCTTGTCTTGACATGCCAATTTGCTGCCGTGCCATCACTATACTATTTACACACTATTTTTATGGCTAGAATTTTTATTTTTTGTTGTGTCCATATCAATTTATTTCCTTAATTTTGAGTTAAATTAACACAGTTCATGATATAGCAGGGAGTGGAGAGACAGCTCAGTAGAGTAAGTGCTTGCCTGGCAAGCTCAGGTCGTGAGTTCAATCTCCAGTACCACAAAAATAAAATAAAATAAAAAATAAAAAAGTTGTATCTACATAGAATTTTATGCTTATGCAAGAATATTATCAAGCCAGATCTGCATTATTGAGCTCAGATATTTTACTGAAATACTTTTGTGTGTATTTAATTGTTTTAACGCATTATTCATATTTTTAAGATTTTTGGGGGTCCAGGGTGATAGCTCAGTGGTCTAAGCACCTGACTGGCAAATGCATGGAGCCGGGTTCAACTCCCAGTACTGCATGCCATGCTGTCTTGGGTCAGTGCAGGCCACTGAACCTGGGCACAGTGGTGCACTCCTGTAATCTCTCCTCTGATGAAGCTGAGACAGGAGGAGATTCCAAGCTGTATAACAAGACCCTGTTGCAAATAA
>NW_004524778.1:2689511-2694325 GCF_000260255.1 Octodon degus
CTCTGTTCTGCTGACTCTTGCTAAAAGCCCTTCTCATAAATCAGTCAGATGCATTTACAAATCATTAAAAGTCAGTACCTGAGCTTCATTCAGTTGCTAAAAATTATATTGTTGGTGATCATTTATGTTCTTATTTTAGACAACACAAGATGGTTTGGTTCTATCGTATTTTATCAATTCTAGGCTGCCATTGAAATGGGTATATGCCTAAAGATTATCACTTAAGAAAAAATTAACTAATCTTTGAGCACTTTTTTTTTTGAGATACAGGAAAAGTGCACTCCACTGTGAAGTTCTGGACCCTGCAGCAAGCCATGCAGTTCACATATACAGTGGATGTACTTAGCACTTGTTTGGTGCAGCAAGAAATTCAAGCTTTTCAAATGACAAATACATGTTTAAGTCCTGCCTGCTGCATATTAGTTCTGTACTATAGTTACCAATGTACTCTACAAAGTGCAGCTGCCTGTGTCCCACTAAGTTATGCAACCCAAGCCATGTAATCACAGTTTAGTCTTTAAGTTGTTATTTTGTTTCATATATCATAGGTAGAAGTGGACAAAACTTGACTTTCATAACTATGTGATCAAAACCCAATATTCTTCCTCTTTGGATTTCTAGTGATAGAATAACAATTAACCAAAAATGGATGGATTTAAATAATGAAAATATATCATTTTCAACTTCAAATAGATGTAAATCTTCAATCTAGGTCACATAATTTCTAATGTGTCTAGGAAAGTGTGTGTTTAATATTTGTCTCTTAGATTTTAGTTGCATTTACAAACTTGGACAATTTTAAACTTGCAACAACAGTAAACCCATTTGTGGTGAAACCTCCCTTGGAGTTGTCGCGGAGTTGTCGCTCGGTGTGCCAGTGCCTCCGCACATCTGCTGTGCTTTTGTAAGAGCAAAAGTCATATTGAAGCAAAAAGCCACTGATGACATCATCGTAACTTAGTTACATTTACAGTGATGTTACTTTCCAATAATGCCACTTACCTAGACTGGGAAGTAGGACTTTATCATTTTTAAATTGAAGGGCAAAATTCAATTCATAATTCTTTATTTTTTCCTAAGAAGCATATGCTAATCTCAGCCAGTACAGTAATATTTCCTCAATTTATACAATTTGTGGACACTTATTTTAAAATATCAAAACATTCAACTGTAGAAACATTATGTTTATTGTTGTATTGTTATGTAGAATGTTTATGTGCTTTATTTCTGCAGTACCAAATGTACTTGTAGGCAGAAATAGCTTAAAAGCACAATTGAAACATAAGTAGTTTATTAAGCTGTACAATATATGACATGTCATATTAGGTATTGTAGAAACTAAAACTTTTGCCCTTTCCATCAATTTCTGATGGAAAAATAACAAAATATTCTTTGTGCTTTGATATATTGTGTCCTTTGTAGCAATCGTGAAGTGAACCATTAAAAAGTAAAACCCTCCATTGAACTGAAAAACAAACTCTGATTGGGAAAGCTAATGCCCGAGGAAAAGAGGGCTTTGTAATCGCAGTTTTCATGTCTCCTTATGTCTTTGATGGATGATGAAAAAATGAAATTCTAAACAAAATGCCACAGTGACTAAAATGCTATATTTTTGAAGTTCAACTGAAGTTTTAAATCATAGTTTCAATAAAAGAAGAAAAGAAAATGAACAAATACATTCAATTTTCCATGTAATTGTTCATTTCTTGTTGGAAAATGAGACATATCTAACTGTCCTTCAATCTATTGTACAAAAACACAAAAATAGGTTTTTAAACTTCTTAAAGGTTGATTGTTTTATATGTTTACAAACTCTAAAACTAATTTTATATTTTATATTTAATATGTTTTTCTACCTTATCATAGTACTAAAAATATAAATATGAAGTTTATGAAACTGCATCTTTCTGAAATGTATGATGCATTTGAAAAGCAAAAGGTTCTTTAAAGTGCACTTTCTGGGAAAAATTATTTCAAGCTACACTTAATTTGAAAGATTTAGAATCCATATCCACAACCCTAAATGCATGGCTTACATGTGAAATAGAAATTCATCAAGTTGTATAGAGGAGAATTTAAGATCAAAGTGGATAGTTGGAATAGTTGAACTATTAAGTAGGGTAAGTAACACAGACCTGAAGGCAGAGATAATCTTTAATGAAGCTATGAACAAGGCTAGGCAATTGGCGAAACTGATGTAAATTTTCCCAAGAAGAATGAGCAGCTATATTAAATGTTCTGAAGTAGAAGTTCCTGATGCACAGAATGCCAAAGTAACCACACAAAGGGAAGGGGGACTTAGAAATTGAAGATATGAGTATTAAAAGTCCTCACAGCACTCCAGACTTAGGATGAAGGGCCTGAGGGTTCAACTTGTTCTGCTTTGTTGAAAAATGGTGTCTGTTGGGCTGGCCAGATAGGTCAGCAGACTAAAGTGCCTGCTTAGGCAAATGCAGGGCCAGGGGCTCGATCCCTGGCCTGCCATGCCAGCCCTGCCCCCAGGGCAGGCTGAGACCACAATTGAGACTGTGAGTGGTGGTGCTCCCCTGTAATCCTAGCTCGTGGGAGGCTGAACACAGGAGGATCACTTCGAGTCTGATCTGTGTAGTGAGCCTCTGTAGACACTGTACTAAAGAGAAAAAAAAGCAAGCAAGCATGCAAGCAAGCAAGCAAGCAAGCAAGCAAGCAAGAAAGAAAGAAAGAAAGAAAGAAAGAAAGAAAGAAAGAAAGAAAGATGGTGTTCCTCTTTGTTGTGATGAATGTACACTATTTGGAGCAAAATAAATGCACCAAGCCTGTGGCTGCTATGAAAATAAGCCTTGCAATTAGAGATGTTTGGTTGCACTAGCACAGTGACTAGTAGTGAGCAGTAAGTTTGTAATTATATTGTAAAGATAAAGTCAAACTAATAGGTTAAGTGTTGTGTAGTGAGAGGAAGAAAATTGTGTCATCATATTTTTGCATGTGAGAAAGGGAAAGGGGTGTCCTGTGTCTGATCCTTAATCTTCCCAAAGGATGATGCATTAGAAGCTTGGGTTCCAGGAAAGGAACCTGCTAGGGGATCTATTGAAAGGAAATTAGGTTATGGGAGAATGTCTTGAAGGAGATGCTGATACCCTATCCCATCCCTGTCCTTCTAATTTTGCTTCAAGGAATTCATGAGTTGGACAGTCTCATCCACTCTAGTCAGATCCCTCAGCCTGCTAGCACAGATGTTTCTTCATCCCTCTGGCATAGACTTCCTAGCATCCTCCACTGACCTTTGGGCCTGTCCAGCACAGATCCACGAAGCAAACTTGCACAAGACTTTGTTGTGGGCTCCAGGTCTCCAGTTGAACTTGTGGGAGGTATATTTATAAGCTCTAGGTTTTCACTGGGACTCATGCTGGGTATCAGGACCCAGGCCCTTACTTGGACCCAGGCCCTTACTTGGAGTATTTAGTGCATGGGACAGATTTCCGTGACTTGTATATTGTTCTTGGATAATTCCTTATAAACTAATATTATAAAACTGTCCTGTATTATATGGTTTCCCTTGCAAAAACCCTAAATCATGTTACACAGAGAAACAAAAATATATTTAAAATGCAAAACCTTGGACATCAGAGACACCAAAGATAAAAATATCAAGTTGAGAAGTATGTAGATGGACTCATATGGGCTGGCATTTGTGTGATCTTGGAGTGGAGATATCAGATGAGCAGCTCTGTGTCATTTAAGTTAGAGAAATATATTTGTCATTTATTCACAGGCCCTAAGCAATGTCATAATTCTGTATCTTTTATTCATATTTTTTATCTGTGAGCATATAGCTGTGAGAATATCACACTTAAAAGAAAAAGTACAGGCTTGTATGGTGAAAGAAAATGAGAATCTGTTTTTTTTTTTTTGTTTGTTTGTTTGTTTTTTTTTTTAACTTCACCTTTTCAGCTGAGCCATTAGACCAACCTAACCTTGAGCAGGCGAAAAATATTCAAATGAGATGAGCAAGGAGAGACAAAAATTGAACCAGTTTAGACTCCTGCATGTCTGAATGTAATTAGGGTTTTTGTTTTAAGAATTTAATTACTGGCATGCTGTATTTATAGTCATTTCTGAGTTATCCTATTACAATTTGATACATATACACAATATTAATGATCAATTTTACATATTCAGTATTTCCATATTCTCAATCTTTTGTCTGTATGTTACTAACCTTTCAACTCTTTCTAATTGTTTAAAAATATATAATGACTTATTACAAGCCACAGTTATCCTACTGTGCTATAGAACAGTAAACATACTCTTCTGACACTTTCTTACAGAATAAACATCTATCATGGAGTTGGTAACCACAGATTATGCCTAAGAGCAATGTGAAAGCAGCCCACAATATTTTTCTGTTTAAACCTCAGTCAGGGTTTGTCATATTAGCAAATCACTTAAAGGGGGGTTGGATAACTTTATTAAATAAAAGTTTATTTGCAATATGCCATCAAGTGTACAGAACATGTACACACAAAAAATGCATTTTGCCACCTAGAGCCATGAAAAGATGATTCAGTAATTAATACATTTACATTAGACATTATTGAGATACACTAAAGCACTTTTTTCTTGTGAAACCTGTGGCATGTTATTTGTTAAAAGTGAACAGCTGCACAATAGAGCTAAAGGCAATTTTTCAAAAAGAACCCCAATAAGTACAGTGTTAAGCACCTCGTCATTACATGGAAACTTTCACTTGTGATACAATGCATCAGGGTTCTACATATACCCTGATGTGAATAAGATTTTAAGTTGCATTCTGTTTAAGAAAAAAATTAAGAACT
>NW_004524778.1:2694425-2703107 GCF_000260255.1 Octodon degus
AGCACTCAACAGATTTAATTATTTGTACCAATGGCAAAATCTAACAGATAATTAAATTACAGATGCACAAACTGCAAAAGTTTAATATACCAAAACCACTTTGCTATTTGATGACCTTAATGTCAACATTTAAGCAATTTTTAGGCATTCCAAAAATGACATCAATAATCCCTCTGTATAATTATGCTTAAAATAAGGAAAATAAGATTTGTGCCATCTTTTCAAACACTGTTCTAAAGACAGCAAACTCATGCTCAGTTGTGTAAACTTTGCTTTAAAATAATGATTGTAGACTGTCAAAAATGTATTTGGTCCAAGAATAAAACACTTTTATACAGAAGTGTTATCACTCCTTGAGTCTGGATGGACTGCCAAAACCTCATGCACTCTTAGGTGGCTCGCATGGCTGACTCTACAATGTCTTGTGCTGGGATTAAGGGTATGCGATTGTTAAATTAGTCCATTGATTGCTGTGGCACCGCCCTAATCTCAGCAGTGTAGATACAATATGTGAGGGTCAGAGAGAGTTGTGTTTCTCTGCTTGTGGTTGATGTTTCTTCCTATCACGACTATATTTTTACCAAGCCCCCTGCCTTGTACCCAGCCACTTGTGGACTGAAACTTCTACAAACTCTGAGCTACTTAAATCTTCCATCCTTCAACACTGAGTGTCAAGTATTTTGTCTCAGCAGCAAGAATCCCAACTAAGACACATGGGTAGTTGGGGATTTTAGTGTATGTTGAATAAAAAATTATTGAAGATAGGAGTGAAAGGATAAGTTTTTGGAATATTTTAGGTGGGTTGCATGAAATTAGCTTCTTGGAATGTTAAATGGAATGTTAAATCACAAGGATGCTATTTTGTGGTTACTGAGGATCTATAATTTCAATGTAGAATATTACTCCATTAACAGAAGACACGTAGTATATGTATTTATATTTTTCAACAATGTACAAATCTTGTGCTTAATAATATATGAGATTTATAGAGAAATATATTTCAGTAAAGTATACCTAAAACACTGAATGTCTTTTTAAAAAGTACATATTTTAATTATAATTAATGTTTATTGTAGAAAATAAAGAACTTATTGGATACAGAAAATTCAAAAGGAGAGTAAAAGAAAAACAAACAAACAAACAAACAAAAGAGCTTAATCCTGTTTGGAATTTCACTCAAACAGGAATCAGGCAATTTTAGCAACAGAGAAAATGCATCTAGGAATAGCCAACATTAAAGGTGAATTAAGAAAGTAAAAACAAAAAACAAAAAACAACTAAACAATAAAAGAAAAAACCCAAATAAAAACACCAACAGAATATAACATAGTCACTCTGAGTAAAAAGAAAAAAAAATGACTGAACTCAGAAATTCTATTTGAAGTTCTTATCCTTAATTTTGGATTGCTTTCAAATAGAAAGCTACATTCCAAACCTATGTGGTGTCCAAGAAAATAAAATATTTTTCATTTGAAGGTCTGGCATTGATTAAACCACCAGACTCTTGGAAGGATCCTGTGCAAAACCTCACTAAAGAAATTCACTTCCTTTTTCCCTCAAATAAAAGCCAAAGTTAAATTTCAGAAAAAAAAAAGCCCAGAAACTCATAAATATTTTAACCCTGGAAAATATATGCAAAAGCAATGTAAGCCTGAATAAAACTATACAGTCGTACAGGGGGCTTAAATTTGTGTTTTAAAATATGGAATTTTACTATGAGGAAAAAAATAAAAGAGATTTAAGTATTTCTTAGCTACTTTGTTGACATTGGGATATAATGCCACACACACACACACACACACACACACACACACACACAAAATTTATAGGGGGAAAGGTTTTCTTTGTCTCACCATTTAAAGAGGCATCAGTCCATAGTTTCTGGCTTCAAGGCAGAGAGGAATAATAAAGGGTTACTTAAGGCATGCAGGCAGAAAGGAGAGAGAGAGAGAGAGAGAGAGAGAGAGAGAGAGAGAGAGAGAGAGAGAGAGAGAGAGATCAAGGGGAAAAGGAGAGAGACAGACTCTGCCAGAGCACACCCTCAGTGACAAATTCCTCAGATCAAGATTTACTTATCAGCATCACCTTTTGCTATGAATGATGAGTATCATGCCCCTACTATCCACTCATCTCTCCAAAACATCACCTATGAGATTATGAAGCTTTGGAGGGATTTATAGATATAAACTACAACATAGCACATTTAAAATAAAGAGCTTCTGAAATAGGCAGATAATATACAGGTAGATTCATAGATATGTAGATATGGATAGATGATAAATAGATTAGATAGATAGATGAAAGATAGATAGATAGATAGATAAATGATAGATAGATAGATAGATAGATAGATAGATAGATAGCCAGACAGACATATAAATAGATTTAGGCATGTAGATACACATACAAATTGGAAAGGTGTACCATTGTGATGAAAAAATCTAGAGACCTCTGCCTTACAAAAAAGTAAATACATCGGAAATTACAAAATAGGCAGTGTCATCTTATTCCTTAAAGTCATTACAATCAGAGGACACTGGCAGCCAACTGTCCATCCTCCAAGATATGAGCTGTACAATTTATGGAAGCTTGTGGGTATGGTGGGAAACACCTTACATGTTTGGGCCAGTTGCTGACTTGTTTTTTTTTTTTTTTTTTTTTAGTGGAACTAGGGATTGAACTCAAATCCTTGCACTTGCCAGGGAAGCGCTTATTCTACTGAGCCATCTCCCTGGTCCCAGTTGCTCAATTTTCAAGAAAGGTAAAAAGTGGAATTTGCCTCCCAGACTAGAATATTCCTTGTATATATCTGTAGAAGCCAATAAAATTTATGAGGAATCTATGTGCAGAACATCCAGGTTAATCTTGCAGTAACTTTTTTTTTTTTTTTTTGTACTTAGTTCAGGGTCTATGGGGTCTCACGTTACAGATCAGACTCGTAGTGATTCTCCTGTGTTCAGCCTCCCAAGTGCTAGGATTACAGGCATACGCCACCACACCCAGTCTCAATCACTGTCTCAGCACACCCTAGGGGAGAAACCAGCATGGCATGATCTGAACAAACCCAGCCACTGTGCTCTGCCTAGGGTGCTTTAGTCTGCTGAGCTGTCAGGCTGGCCCTGCAGTAAATTTAAGAAAAAAAAACAATTTTAATAGTATTTTTATGAAGAAACACTACAGAAAATTTAAATGAAGAGGAGTGGAGCTAAAAGGCACTGTGAAAAAGATACTTTCATAGTCTACAAATGATAGGCTTTTACAATCTTGATTTCTGTTTCGTGGATTCAAACTCATCTTTACCAAGGTGAAGTCTCTTCCTTTTACACTTAACATAATCTGAAACTGTCTGGCATGTCATCAAAATGACTCAAACTACTGTTGCCTTAAGACTTGGTATTGTCTAGATTTAATGACCTCATGATTTTAGGAAGCCATGGCCTATTATCCTCAATGAATTGTAGATTGGAGATCTAGCTGACTCCGATATTTATATGAGAATACCGATAAATCTCCACAACATTTAAATAAAATCTGCTGAGAAAAATATTTGCTTATATCTACAAACAAATGATTCTAAAACAACAATAAAGTTGATGCCCAGGTCAAAATGTTTCCTTGGGACTCTCATGTTTGAATCTCATGTACCTAAAGAAATCAATAAGCGGAGTCCAACTGCAGATCTCGTTGTCATGGGTCAGTTCGCATCCCTGAAAGCACAGTAGAAAGAGGTCACTGTGCTTTTCCTTCCCACTGAGGGCAGCAGTGACTTATACCTGTTTACATTTCAGAACTTTTACAAAGTCACTGAAATGTGTTTCTACTTTACCCCAGTCTTTACAAATGAAAGTATTTACTTTGATTATCCTTTTTTCCCCTATAATTTGTTAAATCTTTTGTAGAAAAGCACGGAGAGACAATTTTACACATATATTTATTTTAGTTATTTGTATTTGTGAAAGTATTACCTGCAAAGTTCTCATCAAGAGTCTTGACTAAGTGGACTAAGAGCCAGCTTAGGCAAACACAGGGACCGGGGTTTGATCCTGGCACCACATGCTGCACCTACATGCCCAGTCCCCAGGTGGGCAGAGCCAGCCACGGAGTCTGGGTGTGGTGCCCTCCTGTAATCCCAGCACTGGGGAGGCTAAAAATAGGAGGCTTACTAAGAGTCTGAGCTGTGTAGTGAGAAACTACCAAATACATAACATTTTTTAAGAAAAAAAGAATTTTGAGACCATCTCAATGTAATTTAGATTACTAGGTCCAAAACGGAAAGAGAACTTTGAGTTTCCTGGGAAAATGTGTTTGTATGGTAGGACAGGCTTGTAGAAATTTAATTAATAAGAATTTGAAATGCTTTTTTATTAGAAAAACAACATTGATTATATGCATATTGTTTTTACAGAAGTAGGAATGACTTTAAGCTGGATGTTTAATTTTATCATACAAATTTGGAAAAATATTTTTTAAATCTTGGTATATGGGCTCAGTAGAATAAGTGCCTGCCTGGCAAGTGCAGGGTCCTGAGTATAATCTCTGGTACCACAAAAAATTTTAAAAATTAATAATAATAAATCTTGGTAATCTTGGTATACACAATGTTTACATTATACTTTGAGCCCCGAATCTTTCATTCTCTGAATTCAACTGCTATGCTAATAAGAAAAAATAATTTTAGTATTTTCTAATCAATGAAAAGGAGCTTAATCATCTTAGCATCATAGCCTGTAAGTCAGATTCAAAATCCATAAGTGTCGCATCAAGAGGTATCTTTGTGGCATTATTAAGGCCTGAGTGTTCATAAAAGGCTTAAGTATTGAACACCTGTTTCCTCTTCTCTTCTCTTTTCTTTTCCTTCATTTTCTTTTGTTGCTTTGTTTCTTTATTTGTTGCTGTTTTGCTTTATTTACATCAAGAACACTTAGATTCACAAATCACATTAGCAAGAACACATACAGTGGACCCCAAAATACACAAGGCTTATATTCCTAGTGTACCGGTGAGCTGTGAAAAACTGTGACTCTCAGATATGGTCAGAAAAATACCTTAAATGCTTATTTTTACTGTTTAAACCCTAAATATGCTATCTATCACAGATACGTAACTTATTTGAATAAAATACTGCATTTAAAAACCTTAGAAGGGGCAGCGAGTTTTGGCAGCATCTACAGACCTTATGGCTTTAAGTGAACAAAACAAAGAGATAGCTACACATACACAACTGTTGGGCAGGGGGAAGCTGGGCCATCAGCTAGAGATGGTCTATGAGGCAGCAACCAATCAATAGGAAGGAGAGCAGAGTAACTCACACTGGCTCCATGCAAACCGCAGCCAAATATAAACAATTGTGGAAGATATTTGCAGTTTCTGAAAAGTTGTGGGGTTTCCTGAAACAAGCATTAGGCAGGTTCTCAGGGCAAATGGACAAAAGACTGAGTGCATAAACTCTGACCTGCCACTTCACGGGGGTACACTGTCATATCTCTTTCAAAGGGTCAGTGCAAGAGGAGGCCTTCAACTGAGAGTGTAACTATAATTTTATTCATTATCTTGTCAAGCTTCCTGAGTTTGGGGTGTATCTTTGTGATTGTTAATCCTTATAAGTAAACTTTACTTGATTAATAAATGCCTCGCAGGTTAGTAAACAAAATTTTGGCATGTCTGGGTGGGTTATGGGTGCCTCGTCTTGGGTGTCTACATATGCTTCTGCCCTGATTCCATTCGGAAAATGATCCCCAGTCAACCTTCCTACAAACCATAACTAAGCAATTTCACTTGCCCATACCCCTCTGCCATCCTGTTTCTGATGGGGATTTAGCCCACCAGGTGCTGGATTTCCTAAAACTGTGGGCCTATTTAAATCCTCTCTCCTAGTACTAAGTTGTGCATTCAGGGCATTGAGTCTCAGTAGCAGGAACGAAGACTAATATAATTCATATTCATAGGGCAAGAGCAATCTATGTGCATACTATATTTTGAAGCTATCAACTTTTAGATTTCACAAAGATTTTGGGTTTTGTCTTTATCATTATATATTTATAGTACTTTTAATTTTGTGGATTTATTGGAAAAGTTGATGTTCCCTTGGTCAAAGACAGTTGTGAATTGAGCCAATATAATTGAAATCTTGTTGGTGGTGTTTCAGAGAAAGGGCAGCTAATGAGGAAAGCTAATTTAAATGGAGAATGAGAAGTTTATAAACTGAGCATATAATGCCAAATCCAGAGGTTGTAAACTTGAGTTGCTGTACAAAAAGGCTTATACAATAAAGCTAGCATTAATTAATCACTAAAAACTTGGAAATGATCAATTTTAAAAATATGCATGTATATGTACATACTATATAATTGCATATATAATGTATAGTTTCACATATGTGTGTGTGTGTGTGTGTGTGTGTGTGTGTGTGTGTGTGTTAATTAAGTACTACAACCCAGGCACGGGAGCAGGGCAGATAGCTCAGTGGAATAAGTGCTTACCTGGAAAGTACAAGGTCTGAGTTCAATCCCTGGTACCATAAATAAATAAGTAAATGAAAAAATAAATAAATAAATATAATGTCTGCATCTTGTCCTCTGAGTTACTACTATGAAGACAACAATATGCAATGTATTAATTATTGTAGATGTCCTACTAACCTGTATTGAAACTGTTTCATTTGTCTTCTATTATTTTTTCTCATTAAAATGAATAAAAATTGTAAAAAATATAAATAAATAAAATAAAATAAAATCTAGGCATAAAATTTTTAGGAAATATGAAGAATAATTCTATTTCACTAGTATATACATGTATACATGCATACACATAAGCAAACAGAAGTAAAGCATTTGAAAAATATCTTATTTCCTTTATGTGCACTAATGGATTTCTTAGGGCTTGTAAGAAATTGCTTACTTGATCGTGTAGTATGGGGAAGTGGATACTTGAAATATGCACATAAATTTTGCTGAAAATCTAAAAAATCTCAAAAGTTGACTTAGTGCTTTATTCTTCTGGAATCCTTGAGAATTACCATTAAAATTTATGTGAAATTCTTGTCTCTCTACTTCAAACCAATCAATTGAGGGTCATATTGATTATACTATAATTTACTATTTCTTGGCTTCAATTCACTTATAGATTCTATAACTTTTTCAAAATTAAAAGCCATCATCATGGGAACTACTCATGGGAAACTATTAGAACTCTTCACATATATTATTCTTTATGTCTTTTTCCAGCCAGGGGCCTATGCTGCTGAACTATCTCTCTAGCCCAATTATGTCTTTTTCAATCTCAAAAAATTTATGTATTTGGTGACAATAATGAAATGCATCACATTTTTCAGATATCCATTGACATGGAGAAGTTAAATCCTCAGAGCAATTACCTTGATTATAATTTTCCCAAATTTTAAGAGTTTCATTACAGAATGTAGGTCATGAAAGAATGTAATATGTACTAAAATAAGTGAAATAACATATATATACAGTGATGTTATAATATCAAATAAACAAGAGATTAAAATAGTACTCTGTTATCTAGGTGTATTTTTTATTCTTAACTAATAGCACTTATGGTTAAAGTTGATTTCAATCCTTTGTGTGAATAACCACAAATGTCATGCCTATTTGTTTTATGCACATATTAACATGGCTTTCACATATCAAGAGCCAACAATGAAATTAATCTGAATCCAGATATTGGAACCTGTTTATATCTCATTCTTCTTCATATTCAATTCATGTTTCATTCCTGATAAATTTGAGTGTGTGATTTGCTAGGACACAACTACCATTTCAACATCAGCACCCACAATTCTTCTTGTTAGACATTTATTATGGTTTAAAAATATCTGCATGGTTGAGAAGACTTCACATAATTTCAATGAAATTTAACTTGAATTAGAACTGGGCAAAACTGAGGGACTTTGTGAAGGCTTATTATAAATCACCGTCTTCCCTGCCAGCATATTTTTGTTTGGAATCCAAGAGGAAAACATACTGTGAGAATCAAACCTGGTAACATCCTCTCTCTGGCAGAATATTTAAACTATATATGATTTTATTTTCAGGAGAGAAAAAGTCCTTTGAGGATAGCTGACAGGACTGGTCCATGGGACCCTATTAGAAGATTTGGAAGACTCTCTTGTATCCACAAATAATTTTACAAGTTCCCCGAAGAAGTATTAGTACTCAACTCTCACACATAACACACTCAAACTGAATTATTCTTGACTTTAAATAATTAAGTAGACAAAACCTGCATGCTTTGTATCTTTTATTTCATGGAATAAAAATTACTCTATTTCTCCGTTGGAAATAACAATCCTTTCCCATATTATATTTCGATTATTAGCAATGCAAGTAAAGAAAGTAAAAATAGGCTTTTCAGCCATTTCAATTTTCCCCACATCCTTTAGTTTTCGTTTTTATATTGTAGTGAAAGAAGTTAAACAAAATTGAGCAAGGAGATAAAATTAATTCTACACTAAAACTCATGATTTTAAAAAAATGCCCTTTATGTTAATGTTATGAAATCTATATCTAGTCCATCCCTTAGTTGAAAAGGATGTCAGAAGGCTCTGAGTTATCAAATTAGGGAAAATTTACTCTTATGCTTCACTTTGTTATGCAACTAATGGAGGCTGAATTCTTAGACACATAAAAAGAGACACATAAGTCAGTGGAATAGAATAGA
>NW_004524778.1:2703993-2724472 GCF_000260255.1 Octodon degus
TACATAAAATTTATCAACACGTATATGAAAATAGCTCAGTATTGCTAATAAAGTGAGAAAAGCAAAGCAAAGCTTCACTTAGAATGGTCATTATCAAAGAAACTCAAAATAAGTTTAAGGAGGATGTGAAGAAAGGGGAAGACTTGAATACTGTCAATGTAAATATAAATTTGTAGAGCCATCATGTAAAGTAGCAAGATATGTAAAATGAAATGCCATAGGATTCAATTAGCTTACTCTGGGGTATATACTAAAGGAAGTGAAATCAATATGTCATAGAAATATTTAAAATCTACTATGTATTGTAGAACTTATCATAGTCATAATAGCCAAGGAATTTCAAGCAAACTAAGTTACCACAATTGCTAAGGCAGAAGTGCATATTATAATGAATATTCATAACATTTATGCTATACATTTAAAAAATCTGGAATTCCTTTTTTTAAATTTTAATGTATTTACTACGAAGTTTACAGGGTCTCACTATACAGATCAGAGTTGTAGTGATCCTCCTGCTCATCACCCTCCCAAGTGCTGGGATTGCAGGCGCATGTCACCATGCCAAGTCTCAGGTGCCATCTCAGTGTGCCCAGGGTTTGGGGCTGGCACAGTAAATTTTTATTTAAATTGTATTATACGTTTGTATAATAAAGTAGTGCCAAGTATTTTAAGAAACAAATGTGTTTAACTTGATAGAAAATTATGTAATATACACATCTATATAACATTGCATAATTTATATTAGCATATACAAGATTATTCTATAAATCATTTTACAGATAACTATTTTTTTATTTTTAAAGAATACAAAATAGTGATGATAAAAGAGCACTGGAAACAATACAAGATTTCACTAAACAAAGTAATTGGAATTCAACAATGGTTGCAGTACTGTATGATGCTATCTTCAAATTAGCTGTTCAGGTTACCAGACATAAACTTGTAAAATTCATTTAAAGAAAAAAAATAATAATAACAAAGAAGCTTTAAGAAATTCAAATGAAGAAAAACAACAGAGTAACAAACATTTTTTTGAGCAATAACTTCTCCTGTAAAAAGACCAGCAGAAATCAAAAATACATATATGCAAACTATTCTGGAGTAACCCCTCTGCCACATCACCCTGCCTCAGAGCCAACAGAAGCCTCCACACTCTGCTAGCTGAAATAAACCTTGCCTCCATTAGAAGAAAACTATTGTGAACATATACCTAAATACACTTTTTCCTTCTTTCAAGTGTCCTATAAATAATTTTTAAAAGGAAAAACTAGAGGAAATGTACAAATTAAACATAAGTATAGAAGATAAGCTATTTCTTAAGAATAATTTAGTTGACATTTATTCTAAAGACAATGGGAAATTTCAGAAAATTTTATGTATATACTAAAGAACAAACATGTAAGAAATAATTTCTGAAATTATTCTATTGTTTATATAGTTTTAAATATGTTTTGTCAACTTTTACAGTTTATAGATCATTTCTGCATATCAAACACATAAATGGATTTAAATTAACTTTTCATTAAACCTTTGCCTCAGAATATTGCTATGCCTCAAAAGGTAAGAATATCTTTTCTCATTACTCATTTATATTTACTTCATACTCAACTTAGTGTGCAACAAGCAATCCTTGTCTTTCTGTTTTTATAGAGACACATAAGTTCTCATTATCAGTGAACACTTCTTACATTTTGTCCCAAAGGTATTGACTAAACTGATTACATTTATTATCCTAAAGAAGCATAGGAACCATGATAAGAGAAAGGGAAAGGATAGTAGTATAAAGTGAAAATATAAATCTTTTTTACTTTAAATCTTTTGAGATATTGGAGGGAGAAAACAAGATTAAATTATTATGATCGTACAACAACAATATTGTGGATAATATGGGTGTATTTAATTAGACATAATGGTTTATTTCATTATCAAAAATGATAAATTTAAAAATAGCTTCTAGTAAAATTGAAATTATGGCAACCATCTTTCACATGACTGAAAAGCCTACACAAGGTACAATACATATACTATAGATTTTTTAAAAGTTTAAGAAAGTAAAGTATAGGCAAATGAACATTGTGGCAATTGCTTTAATTATGTCAAATTAGTTGACTTGAAAGCTACTTAGCAGATGAAAAAAACATACTTTTGGGTAGATTTTGGTTGGTCATTAAGGAGTGACTTTGTGTACTACATGTGGCCCTGCCCACTTTTGCTGTCCCCACCCCCTGTGCTCTTTCAGTAATCAGGAACTAAGCACCTTTACTCTGCTCTGCCACCACACCATGCTCTTTTGTGCGGTGAGGCCAGTCAGACATGAACATCTGCTCAACTATGAGACAAAGGATAATTTATATCTCTTTTGCATTAAATTTTGTGTATTTGCTCTTCAAGTAATAAAAAAGTTACTAACAAAATTACATGAGATCATAGTGTGTTGAAACTGGAAATCAACTGAAAAATAATACAAAATAGTTTTACAAATATATGGATATTAAACAAAATCTCCTTGAATATTTAATGTGTCAGAAAGAAATTATTCAATTCCCAGAAATAAATAATAATGCTAGCCCAAATACCAAACCATAGGACATAATGAAAACCATCAGGAGACTAAAGTCTATTGTTGTAAATACTTATACTAAAAAAAAAAAAATGAGCAAGGGTAAATACATACTCTATTTACTATTCAATGCCATATAAAATCAAGAACATTCTTAACTTAATCCTAGTCCAAGGAAGTAAATCAGAAAAATCAGAACCCAACTTTAAAATTCACACCAAAATCCGTACAACCAAATCAATGAAATCAAGTGCTACTTCTTTGAAAGGAAAATCAAAATATATAAAAACTTAGTCAAACTTAACAAATAAGGATGAAAACACCTACATCAATGCAACTGGAAGGGAAAGAATGAGATTACAAAAGTCTTGCCAAAATCAAAGAGATCATTAATAACTACTATGAAAATTTATACTTGCATATATTCACATAATCCTGAAGAAATGTACAGATTTGTACAAACATATTAATTGCTTAAAATGCACCAAGAAGATAAAAAAAAGAAAAATTGAACAATCCAGTAACAGGCAATGAATCTGACACAGAAATAAAAATGAAGCAAAAGAGAAAAGCCAAGGACCCATTGCATTCATCATTTAATTCTCCACACACTTCTGGGAAGATAATAATAATAATAACTTTCCTCAAACTCCAATAAACTGCAAGAGAAATTTATTCCTGGAAATTAACAGTACTTTGATAAATTAATGGACCCTATTAAGAAAATAGTACTTCACACCAATGTTTATAATAATAAAAATAAATGCAAAATCTTCAAAACACATTGGCATACATAAAGGTCAGACATCATGACCGAATAGTCTTAATCCCAGGGACATAAAAATACTCTCAAATATGTGAAGCAATAAACATGATTTATCTCACAAATAAATGTAAGAAAGGACAAAATTATTTTATTTACAATTGATGAAAAAATTTTGATAAATTCCAGCATCCATTCATCATAAAAAGTATGACAAAATACATATACATTATTTCAGTCTGATAAGTGCCACTTATGATAAACCATTTTAGATGAGGAAAAGTTAAAAGTTTCCCCTGTAAAATAAGGAAAAATGAAAAGGATGCCCACTATCACCTCTGCTATTTAAAAAAAGACAAAATGAAAAAACAATAACAACAACAACAACAACAAAAATCTGAACAACTGATCCTGAGAAAAAAATTAAAGGGATGCATATAGAAAAGGATAACATTATATTGTGATTATTTGAAGAAGACGAGATTCTTTATATTGAAGACCAAAAAATGTAAACTAAAGCACTCTTAGAATTTATAAGCAAATAGAAAAATGTGACAGAATTATAAAATCAAAACACAAGAATCAGTGTTCTTGTATAAGAATAATGAAATCTCCCAAAAAATAAGAAGACAATGCCACTCATGACACCATAAGAAAAATTAAATATGCATTATTTAATCCAGTGAGGAAGTATAAAATCTGTGTAATAAAACTACATAATTCTGAAGAAACAGAACAAGGAAGACATCACAAAATAGAAAAATATATTATCTTATTGGATAAGCTGGACCAATATTGTCATAGTATATCAATATTTACTTGTTATATGTCTTATACTAATATATGCATATATTATTTATATAATATCAATAATTTATTGATATAATATGATGCTAAAATACCTACAGCATTTCTTATAGAACTAAAACCAAACAAAACAAACAAAAGTTAACCTAAAATTTATATGGCACCAACAGAGACACAGAATAGCAAAAGTAATCTGGAGCAACAGAAGTAATGAAGATGGCAGCACCATGACATTTAAAGTTGTTTTATGAAGCTGCGGTGATTAAAAACAGCACGACACCAGCATAAAAATAGTTATGTGTAGACGATACAGAAACAACATGAACCCATTAAGTTACCTGAGTTCAGGAAAGGGAAGCCAGCTTGTATTTTGGAAAAAAAAAGCTCTCTTCAACAAAGGGTGTCATGTAAACTAGTTACACACACACAGATAATTAAACATAGACTCCCATAGTCCATTTTTTAGCAAAATAATTTCAAAATAGATCAATTACATAAATTACCAAACAGAAACCCTAATACTGGCAGATAAAATAAGTAAAACTTATGAAGGCGAAGACACAGAAAGGACATGATACACACAACCCAACTTACACAAGAAATAGCATCAAGAAACAACATGTGAGATTGTATAAAATTGAAAATCTTCTGCACAGCAAAGGAAATAATAGAGTGAAGAGACAATGTATGGAGTGAGAAAGAACTTTATGTGCAACTCCTCTGATAAAACCAGCATCTATAATTTACAAAGAATTAAAAATATAGTCAGAGGTTCACAAATAAAATACCCAATCAAAGTAAGAGCATATGAAATATTAGATGAATGTCTAAAGTGGAGAAATAAAAGGCATATAAATACATGTAAAAGTCAATATTTCTTCCCAATAAAAAATTTACATTGAGGTACATCTAACTCCAAAAAGAATGGTTGTAATCTAAAATTGAAAACAAATCAAGTAATGACAAGACTGGGCATGGAGGTGCGAGCCTGTAATCCCAGCTCTTGGGAGGCTGTAAACAGGTAGATCATTACATGTCCAATCTAGTAGTGAGACCTTGAACAACTTGTAGACGCTTCCCTAAAATATGAAAAAAAATTAATGACACATTATGGCTAGGATACTGGAAGAAAATACACTTATACATTCCTAGTGGAAACATAAGATTGTACAACTATGGCGGGACTCATTATGGGGACTTTTCAAAAACAGAAACTAGGAATTATACTTGCATTAGCTATTCCCCTTCTAAATAGCTTCCTGAAAGGGCCAATGATGTCATGCTACAGTGATACACGTACATCCATTTGTGTAGAAGCATACAGTACAATTTATACACAGTGAAATATTACTCTACTGTAAAGAATGAAACATTGACTCACACTGAGCCTTTTGTAGGAAAATAGTTATAGTCAAGTCAATAATTTTAGCTGAAATAAATCCAACTCGCAAGCTTAAATATTACCTGACTTTTTAAAATATGAGAATGCCAATGTATAATTAAGAAATAAAAT
Source organism: Octodon degus (assembly GCF_000260255.1). Classification (NCBI taxonomy): domain Eukaryota; kingdom Metazoa; phylum Chordata; class Mammalia; order Rodentia; family Octodontidae; genus Octodon; species Octodon degus. Next base: position 2,709,637 of record NW_004524778.1, read on the forward strand.
ATAATATAAACTATAGTGTACAGTGAAGTAGATCTGCAAAAGACCTATTTGCAGATCCACTTTCAAAGCATGAACTGAAAATCTATAGACAGGGAGGATGGAGGCAGGGAGAGAGAAGAGTAATAAATGCAATTAAGCTATGGTAAATAAATTCACCTATTGCTTGAATGAAAGTAAGCCTGATGAACTGTTTGTATGTTTAATAAAAATAAATCTATAAAAAGTTTTATTTCAAGGATACAAATATAAAATATAATATGTTTGCATGTATCTTCTAATAAAAGTGTGCATTTAGTATAAAACATAAAGCACAAAATTCATTGCAGTCCTGTTTCACAAAATAATATTAACTAGAAGTTGCACTAGCTCTTTAAATATTGCACTAGCAAATGAGCAAATTCTGACATATGCAGGGAACACTTGACAGAAGCCAGTGAATCACACTCAAATAATTTAGATTAATCAATAATTATGCAGTTTGGGTGAGTGTTACCATCATCACTTTATTTAGACATAGTAAGGCCTCGGTCAGTCTCTCAGCATAACATGTATTGAATAAAATACTTAAACTCAGTTTTCTCAAAAAAAGAATAAATCAAATGAGAAGTTAAATAATTGCAATTTATAAATTTTATTTAAATATTATAAAATAGGAAATTATTTTTTAAAGTTTATATATGGTCAAATAACATAAAATAAGCTTTATTATTCATGGGTTTGAGAGAAAAACAAATACTCAGGAAGCCTGGCAGTGCCAAACCACAATTTCTCTGAAAACCAAATGTCACTTGATTAAATGCATTAGATATTTAAACATCACAGAGAATTGCACGGAAAGGAAGCACAAATTTTACAAAATTAAAAATAATTACTAGAACTCATCAAAACAAGAAAGAGCTTGTTATAAAACAACAAAGCAATTATGATTATATTATGCAGTATAATATAAATAAGCAATGCAACTTATTGGTGAATTCAAAAATTTTAAACGATAGAAAATGTTTGTAACTTTTTGAGGAAATACACTTTTATTCCTGTCTAAGAATTCCATTGATGTTTGGAAGTTCTTTCGGCTGTAGAATTTTAACTTCTCTTTTGATCTCCTTCAGCAGCATGACTCCATTAAAATGTAAGAAGCTTCTGACCAATTCATTCTCTGTAATTCCAGGCACCTATGGCTATTGTTACTTCTTATCCATAGGTCAGATTCATCTTAGTCTCTTTGATTCCTTCCTTTTACTAATGATGGTGATACTGTGAAGAGAGGAAGTCTATATCTTTAAGTTCATTTTTCCGGCAGGAATAAAGGTAAATGACACTGTAACTGGAAAGACTTAAATAATCATTTTAGTGGACAGTAGTTGAATATATTTAGACCACAAAATGTGATATTTTGAGATATCTATACTTTATTCAGTGCAAATATCAAGCTTGATATTGTGCTCATAACCTCATATACTTTTTTATATTTATTTATTTATTTATTTATTTATTTATTTATTTATTTATTGCGGGACCGGATATTGAACTCAGGCCCTTGCACTTGCCAGAGAAGTGCTTATTCCACTGAGCTGTCTCCCTGGCACCTCATATACTTTTTTTATAATGTTAAAAATTGTTTGTCTGTAAGACTTGAAATTTTTACTTTTATTTACATCCTTCCATTCCTCCTTTTCTACTCCAAACTTCATAGTCATTTTGTAACTTTCTACTTCTAAATTTCAACTTTTAAAGATTCCACTTACATTAAGATGAATTTACTCTTACTTGTGACTAAGTGGTGTTTCCTTTCTGTGCCTATTTTATTTTATTTAACACAATAATCTCTAGGTTTATCCATATTGAAACAGTGATAGAAAATTCTGATTTTCAAGCAAGTATTAATCCATTATGCTATATATTGTGTTTTCTTCATCTATTTACTTATTGACTGGCATTTAATTTAACTTCATAATTTGCATAGCATAAATTGTGCAAGAATAAAAAAAATGCTTCAAAATCTTGACTAGATTCCAGTGAATATATACACAGAAGTGAGATCTTTTGACCATGTGACAATCTGAATTTTAGATATGTTGAGAAAAGTGCAGGTTTTTATAATACGTATACAAATTAAAACTTCTACCAATGATGTACAAAGGTTTTCCTTTTCACATATGTGACAACACTAACATTTTCATAATATTCATTTTAATATATGTGCAATATTTTATTGGGGTTTTAATTTCATTTTTCTGGTGATTGATGATATTAAACATGATTTTTATAAACCTATTGGTTAAGTGTTCACCATCCTTTCTCTTTCCATTCAACTGAGTTTTATTATATTTTGTATGCAAGCCTTTTACCAAATGTATGAAATAAAAAATTTTCTCCTAGCCTGTCTGATACAGTGAATATAACACAGTATTATATTGTTGAACACAGCTTTTTTTTTATTTTATTTATGTGTGTGTGTGTGTGTGTGTGTGTGTGTGTGTGTGGCCAGCTCAGCCCACCAGGGGGCTGGATTGGCTGGCATGTGGTGCTGGGGGATTGAACCGCGGTCCCTGTGCTTTGCTAAGCTTGTTCTAGGTAGGTGCTTTAGACCACTGAGCCATCTCACCAGCCCCTGAACACAGCTTTTTAACTGGTTTCAATTCCATTTGTCTAATTTTTACTTTTATTGATTGGCTTTCAACCACAGAGAATCAAAAAAAATAACTATCATTGCTCTAATCAATGTCATGGAGTTGCCAGTTCAATGTCATGGAGTTTTCCAGCAGGTTTACAGTACACGGCCTTATGTTTAAATTCTTAGTCCATTCTTGGGTTTCTGTGTTTGATGGTGGATGAGATTGTAATCTTATTTTTCTTCATTTGGAAGTCCAGTTGATATTTCTATAATTTGGAGCCTGAAGGAATTACGTTTTTCTAAACCTTGACTTCAAATAATGGACATTCTTTCCTTCTTTTTTTAGTATAAAATAAATAATTATTTTTCACTCTTTGAGTTCCAGTAGCAACATACTTTTATCATATTTTTAGAAATTAGAATATCATGTCATGTTCTATTTTCTGTCCTTTTAATATGAAAATGGACTACTTTCTATTGTTTAACTATTAGCCATTTCCTATTTCTTACCCTATTGGCTAAAATTCCCAGGAGTAATTAACCCATGTTTCTAATATCATGATTTTCAATGCCATTCTTAAATCAAAGAACTCAACAGTTTCCTCTTTTAATATCAAATGTGATTGTTTTAGCAAATAATTTACTTGTATGTAGCATGAAAATATTAAAATGAATTATATGCACATATTTTGACACCAAACTTTGTCCTTGAATCACAGAACAGTTTTCAATTTAATGTACATAGTATATTGTATTATTGCATTTCCATGGGTTTCTCCCCAGGATGATGTGTCAAGGGCCATGTATATAATTGTGTAGGAGATAGAGCTGGATAACAAATCTCCAAATTATGAGATACAGTGCTTGTGCATAGTAACTGGTACAAGTATCTATCTTCTTTCCTGAAAATATATAGAACAAACCTTATGCATTACATTGGAAAATAAGTACAAGTTCCTAGGTGAAATGAAAATAGAATTAGTGTGTTTATTACTTTTTAGTGTTGAAAACTATTTCCGGGTGAGAAGGCCAAGAACAAATCAGCAAGGATATGGGTGCTCTCTTTGTTTATCATACCATGTCTGTTATCTTGTGAGATAAGATTCAGAAAAATGTGGACAATGTGACAGTTGTAGTAAGAATGTTCTCCCATTAAGTTCTCTATGTTTCCATTATATCATTTAATTTCAACAATCACAATCTAATATCCCAACAAATGCTTTGATTTTCTCATTTTATATAAGTCACTTCAGTACAATATTATATCAGCTATGTTAGGTGGTTTTATCAATTTTGCCTAATGTAAGAGTGAAAATCCTAAAGATAAATTTATTTCTTAATGTATATTCAAAATATTAATAGGTTTACCCTCAACTCCATGGCAATAATTTTGTCCCTATCATTTTCAACATAATTATTCAAATATATCTATGTCTACACTCGGTCTAGATCTAGATCAGTGTGGGATAGATGGATGGGGAAAACGAAGAGAATTGTTTGGAGAAGGGTGTGTGAATAAGCATGGAAATGATACATAAGATATATGCATGCAAATACATGGGAGAAAGTAAGGCTATGTCACACTTAACTGGAAGACAACCTATGAAATGCGGTTGTGCTGAGTTCTCACAAGGCTAAGGCATGAGCTTGCTTAATAGCTAGTTATTGCTGAATTAGCCTCTCTGCACCCCACATTTCATATTCTATGTGCAATATCCACTATTTAAAATAAATCTTCATACTTGTTCATTGGTAATTTCTCTGTGTTCCCGAGCAATGTTTGCCTTTCGCTTATAGTCAGGTTAGATTTATTAAAGTTTTAGGTTTTGCTTTATGCAAATAAGACTATTTGTATCTTCTGAAGTATGTAGCATTGCAATGGAATTTTCTTCTCAAAATTCTTCTGTATTCTACCTTCCCCTAAAAGGGGATACTTAAAGAAAAAGCATCTACTGTGCATATTTGCTTAGTTTCTCAGCCACTGGACAATTTGAATCTCCAATCTGAATAAAAGGTCAACATATTTTCATTATTTAAGTTTATCACGGGGAAATAGAACATTACATATAACATTGCATAAATGATATATGGAGATTCTCTAGGCTACTTTCAATGTTTTATTAATTCAAAACTGTTTTTTTCTTTTCTATATATTTGGTACAGGGTCTCACTACGCAGCTCATAGTGATCCTCCTGATTCAGCCTCCCCAGCACTGGAGTACACCACAGTGCTGCATTTTGGTGGCTGGCATAGCGTGCCCAGGGCAGGCAGCACAGTGGAGATCAAACCTGGGTCCTTGCACTTCCATAGGAGGTGCATAGACCACTGAGCTCTCTCAGCCGCCCTCAAAACTATTTTTGAAAATAATGTCTACCAAAATAGTGGATCACAACACTTTGTTAAACCATGCCCATAAAATCTTGCTTATGACTATATAGAGAGCAACATCCTTTTAAAATAGACAACGAAAATCAGTAATAACCATGCTTGTGTTAATAATAGTGGACTCTTCTTCATCATCATGAAGGTCACAATATAAGAAAGTAAATTAGTGTTCATTTATACCTGAGACCTCCACTGACAGTGAAGAAGAAAGATTGCCAGTATTTAAAGCCAGTGGAGGCCTGTGGGATAGCTCAGAGGACTGAGCTGGGCGCTGAGACTGCATATAGCACCACATGACTGTAATCCCAGCACTGGGGAGGTTGAAAACAGGAGGATCCCTATGAATCTGAGCTGCATAGTGAGACCCTCTACCAAATATATTTAATAATTTATGAAATATAAAAAGTCAATAAAGCCAATGGAATTTTCTACATAGTATTCAAAAATATTATCATATATTATTTCTGTAGAATTTGTTAGAACAGATTGATCATATTTCTCAACTTTTTCTTAGCTGTAAGAATAACAACTAATTTAAGTTATAGGAAAAAAACCTCCATATACTTGGGGATGCACAATATTGAGGAAATTCGACTGCCAATATGTCTCCCATTGCCTAATTTGGACTCATGAACTGACATGAATGCATGTAACAGGGATTGCACGAGTGTGAAGTGACTGTAGTGTAACCTTTCAGAATGAAGATTGCTGGAAAAGAACATAGAAAACCTGGACCATGCCGTGCCTGCTTCCTCATCTAGCTCTCCCGGTCTTAGTTCACCATAAGTGGTTTTGTTCTTTTGTTTTTTTACTTGCTTGCACTGTAGTTGCTTGGAGAACATAAATGCGCAAGACAGGTGCCAACCAGGATCTTACCATCACCGTGGTCACTTCCAGACCTATTGGGGTATACAAATTGACCTGATCTATATCAAACTCTGTAGAAACTTACATGGTGCTACAGTAGCATATGATACACTTTCTGTGATTAGCTCTCATTTCCACCAACAACATTTTGCCTAACGTACCTGATTCCAGCTCCTGAAGATATCTCTTATGTTGAGAGAGACTTGCCTTGGAAGGCATTGTTAACACCACCTCTGGTCATCTTCAAAACTGAGAGGGGGGAGCTCTAAAATAATTCTAAAAGCACTAAACTTGACTTGTTTATGGCTTTAATCTATTTGCTAACTTACACTTCACTTATTTTTTTTTTTCCTTTATCATATCTTTCCTCCCTTTGCAGCACCTGTGATTGGGATTCTCAAATAAGTAAATTAATTCACTAGAATCCTTGCATTGAGAATTGTGTTGTTTTTGTTGTGTTTTACTTTAGTTTGATGACACAAATATACCAATGCTGTTGTCCTAAGGGAATAGGAAGTTTTAAGTATTAGATTTTAAAAATTAATTTTGATGTATGTTTTAATAATTACTATGATGTATTTCATATTGGATTTATGTTGGATTTTCAACAAACATTACTACAAAACTGTGACATTGACAACCTAGCAATTGTAAAAGACAATAAACAATTATACTGCTTGAGAGGATGTATTTGTTTGTCATTTTATATTAATTATTTTTTTCTCCTTTATTATTTTTTCTTCAATAAACAAAATATATGTCAATCAAAAAGAAAGTTTCACTGATAAAGTTGTATCAAAATTGTCCAGCCTCATTATTATTTTTTTTTAATCTTTTACAGGGTCTCACTATGCAGCTGGAACTCTCAGTGATCCTCCTGTCTTCAGCCTCCCCAGTGCTGATATTACAGTTTTGTGCCAGTGTGCCCATACTCGGTAACTGGCTCAGTGTGACCGGGGTAGGATCTGTGCAGCGTTTGGTTCCAGGGATTCAATCCTGGCAGCTGTGCTTGCCTAAGTAGGTGCATAATCCACTGAGCTATCTTGCCAGGCCTGAACAACCTTATTTTTTAAATTAATTTTATTGAGAAACAAATAGCAATGAGACAGTTTCAAAACAGGTTGTTAGGACAGTTACAATAATTAATATATTGCATATTGTTGTCTTTATAGTAGTTATTCATAATACAAGATCAATAACAAGACATGATATCCTGTCTAATCACTATTAGTACAAATCTTTCTTCTCATTGAATTAAGAGAAAGTAACTGTATATCTATCCTTACTATTTTGTATATACAGATACAAAATGATCCCTCATTTATATCCCCCTCTTTTTATTTAGTTTTGTCAGAGATGGGTATTCCATTTCCATTTAAATATTGTAGGTGCGTGAATTCAACAATCCAATAAAGTCAAGCAGTCCATAATAGCAGTGGGTTATCCATAGGACTGGCAATGTCAAAAGTTGTTGACTTGAGCCTTTTAAAATGTCATATTAATTGCTGCTACACTGTCTCTTAAGTAAATGTTTGTTTTAAAAAAGGGGTAATAAAAAAGAGATAAGAAAAAAAAAGTTATAGGACTGTCCTGCTATAACACTGTATATGGTTAGATTTCTAAATTTCTGTGCAGCCTCATTTTTAATAAAGAAAAACATTTACAAGAACAACACATGTAATTCAACTTACACATGTATTTATATAAATGAAAGAATGCAAAAAGTATTGAAAAAAATTTCTATTTTGGTTAATTTTATTTGAAAGATTTTAATAAAAATGAAAAAGTAAAGTTATATGAAAACTCAGTTTTATGGTTTCGATATTTAATTTTTATTATTAATGATAGCCTTTACTTTTCCAGAGAATGCTTTTCCAGTCAACTACTTCACATTGTACTTTTCTGTTTTTAACATGGGAAGAATAATTCCAAGGAAATATTTTGTTGAAAGAATGGTGGATCTTATCAACATGCTTATAAAAGGCATAGTGCAGTTCTGTAAGGTTGGACATGTCAAAATTACAACAAAAGAGTTATTTGTTCTAAGAATAATACACAGCATTCATCAGATTGTGTTTTTGTATATGTTTCCAAAGGCACAAAAAAAAGGCAAATCCAAAAATACAGACTGTGCAGTAGCAAATCACAGCCACAGCATTGTGTCCAAAGGCCTTTCATGCAAATGATACTGTAATACATGCTGTCTTCATCTCGGCTATGTGTTAAGATTTTTTTCTTTCATGTATTTGCTACAGGGTCTCACTACGCAGCTTAGACGTGGAGTGATCCTCCTGTTTTCAGCCTCAGCAAAGCTGGGATTACAGACATGCACTGCCATGCTCAGTCTCGGTGGCCAGCTCAGTGTGCCCAGGGATGGGGCCGGTATGGTATGTGGTGCCAGGTGTCAAACCCCTGACCTTATGCTTGCCTAAGCAGGTTCTCAATCTGCTGAGCTATACTGCCTGCCTTAAGATTTTTAATATTATTTTAGCAATATCATTTTGAGATGTATGTGTGAAAAATTATGGCAAAGAAAAATAAGTTACATCATTGATTTTTGGGTGGACTGTATAAACAAAAATACAAAACCAAACATGATCCAGTTTTTATCATCCACTGTGACATACTTGATAACTTGAATAGATAAAGATTTCAATGAATCAGTTCAGTTGTTACTTGGGGACACATTGTCAGAAGTATTAAGAACTCACCTAAAAGTGGAAATACTGCCATAGAATTAAGTTGCTAACTACTGAAATTTCAACAACTTCTGACACTGCCAGTCAAGTGGAAGACCCAATACTATTATGGACTACTAGACAATTTTGGAATATTTTGCTGAGTTCACACACTTATAATATTTAAATGATGGAACTAAACAAAAGAAAAGGTATACAGATGAATGTCCATTTTGCATCTGTGTATTCAAAGTGGTTAGGATAGATATATATTTACATTCTCTTAATAAATAGAGGGATTTGTTCTAATGGTGTTTCTAAATAGGATATCATGTCCTCATCTTGTACAGCAATTAACCACTAGGAAGAATGTATGCAATGTGTTAATTATTGAAACTGTCCTACAAATTTGGTTTGAAACTGTCTCATTGCTATTTGTTTCTCAATAAAATCATGGGAAAAAGATATTTCAAAATTATTCCATATTTTTCTAGTTGCGTTTTTATAGTTTAGAAAGTTATTTAGTTCTAGAACATGTATTTAGCAATTAGTGTTGTGTTCATTTCCTCTTACTCTCAAGGATTCTTGGGAGAGGGGAGCTCACCACACAAATAATATGTTAAATATGCCACAGAGTAGAGCTCATCATAAACACAGTTTGGATCTACCGCATTATATGGAGAGTTACTGGAAGAAAAGCATATCAAATCTTTCTGGTTTGGATATTGTATTTAAACCTAAAGTTTTGGGATGCATGGGGTAAGATTGTTTATTGGTTAGAAAAATATATCAAGCAGGTGTGCTTACCATTAAAGGAAATGTAAGGTAATAATGTCACTTAACCAAAATGACTGACCCCAAGAGGAGGCAAAACCTACACTTAATTTATTGCAAGTCTACTCCATGACAAATCTTAGAGGAAGGAGCTTCAAAAGGGAGGTGCATGTAAGTGCTTAGGTCTCATCAAAAAAGTATTTATTGTATAAAAAATTTGTCATTAATCAGTAGATCTGTAGTTTATGCTCCCCAGTTCCACCAAAAACAAAAAGAAGAAGTAGTTTATGCTACCCTGACTTGATAATTCAATCTTCTGTCTTCTTATGATATAATTATAGAAATATATTTTTGTACACTCCCAGAGAATGAGAGGTGTGATTCTTTTTCTTCATGAAAACTGGTATATTTTAATGATAGACAAATAGATTTTTAATGTTAAAACATATCTTGTTACTCTTCTATTAAAAGTTACAAACTGTTGTTTAAAATTCAGAGATTGATTTGAGTAATAACCATATAAAATAAAATAAGGTTCACTTTGATAGTAGGGTGTGGGAAGTGCTGCCCAGGACAAGGAATGTCTGCTATGAGGATGCTAATTCATGAAAGTTCTGAATAAGTTAAAGCAATAAGCAATGTTTATTGTGTGTGCAACAGAATATGCTGTGGAGAGAACAGAGTCCATCATTTGAGATATGAAAATGATTTCTTGTTCATGTTAGAAAAATAAAACTAATGCTAGTGTGTTTTCTACTGACTTCTTTCAACATCAGAAAGAAACAAATGTTTATATGCAGTAAATTCACTTTTACTAGTAATTCACTTGTCAAAAGAACAGCAAAATAGTCATGTTTGGAAATAAAAACATGAGTTCTTCTCAAGTCAATAACTTTCATGTGTAAATGGGGACTCAAATCTAATGGAGCTTCTTTGGGAAAATCATATGATATGAATTTTAGAATCTTTCACTAAAAATTTGGAGGACACAGTTTAATCTACCAAGATCGATATCTGTTTGTTAAGATTTATTTCCATTAGTTAACCACTTTGTGCTGTTGGATTTGTAAATCATCAGAATGGATTCTCTGGCTTTGAATGAAAATTAGATGGAGATTTCAGATTCTAATATGGTGTTATATAACAGCTCTCATATATTTTCTTGATATAGAAATCAACTAACACTCTTATTTGCTTCTCATACATCTTACCATTATGAATAGCATAATCTATTTGTCATCACTCTAAGTTTTTGCAGTTAAGTTAAAGCTATATATTCTTGATGCTTATTTTTCTTATAGTTGCACTAAGATTATCATTGATGAGTTTTGACATGTCCATTTCAATTCCATGATCTTTCCCAGTGACATCAGGAAGCTAAGTTTTTTGGTCTAATGTCAACCCTTGTGTGGAGGATGACATACTTGAGCTTTACATAGATTTCCTTATTTTGGAAATTATGTGAAGAAAGTGTTTAACCATGTTAATAAAGTGCTTCATAGGGGCTGGGGAGATGGCTCAGTAGAATAAGCGCTTGCCTAGCAAGTGCAAGGGGCTGAGTTCAATCCCCGGTTCTGCCAAAAGAAAAGAAAAAAAAAGAAAGTGCTTAATAGTGGAGGAGCCCATTAAGTTTTTAAAAATTTATTGATGGACATCATATTGCTACAGAAATTTAAAAATATTTGAATAACAGTAATAGTTTCCATTATTTCAAAGTTTTACTTGCAGAAGTCAAGAAGGAATAAGGCAATAGTTAAAAATGATTCTGTATTTATATGTACATGTGAGCATATGTGTGTGTGTGTGTGTGTGTGTGTGTGTGTGTGTGTGTGCACTTTTCTTAAATTCACAGAGATAAGCAAAGGAAACTTCTATGTTTTTTGAGTTAACTTAATTTTTACCAAATAAATACTCTTAGAAAACTTCCCAACATGTGAATATGTCACAGTAATAGAGAAAAGAGATAACCAAAATAGAAACATTGATTAGGTGAATTAGTATGGTATATGATATACTCGCAAAAGAAGTAACTTTAAATATAAGCAGTGGTAAATGCAATCATTTTATAGGAAAATAAAATAAATACTGATTGGCACATAGTTTCCAAAACGTTGGTTCATTTTTGTGAAGCAAAATCAGAAATTTATTTCTGATTTTTGTATTCTCAGTAATGTAGCAGTTTAAGCTTGAAGTGAGGAAAGAAACAAGCAGAGGAGAACAACTTTCTGTATGAGTGGCTATGTGAATTGTTTGGAAAAATGCAGTAGGCTTACTGAGAAGGCCTTGAGTCGAAGTTTATGTTCATAACTTTAGTGAGATGAGCCAATAATAGTTTGCATGCATTTGTGTGAGTGTATGTGTGTTGCTCCCATTCATAAGTACCATCAAAGTTATCAGATTAGGTAGAAATAAATTTGTCCAGGTGTAGAACTGGCTCAAGTAAATTATAGAAGCAATATAATTACTTGAAAGATACTTATTAGGTTAGTATACCAGGAATCTAAGATACTTTATAAGAGGATGTAAGAGTGGAAAATGCAATCTACCCAAATTTAACATGATATTGAAGTTTTTTTTGTTTGACTTTTAAGTGAATAAATGAAACAAAAGCATCTCAATGATAGCTACTGTAACTGACATGAGACTAAATTTCTAGGGATGATGTGCCACATCTTAGCAATCACAGAGATTAAAGAAAAACTGTGTACCCTAATGTGGAATATGAAGAAGAAAATTCTTTCACTGCTGAAAAATCATGGAATTGGAAAGTCACAGTAAACTGAATGGGACATTTATGAAAGAGATAACATATTAGGTTTCTCATCTTCTTCATAGCTATTTGTTCTCATTAGAAAATGTAAAATATTGAATATAGTAAAAGCCATGTGTAATTCATTTATTTTTAGGCTCCTGTGATACAAAAATGTACTACAAATTATTTTAATTTTAAAGTGAATAAAAATATTAGATACAACATTAGAAATGATGTACAATTTCAAAAAACAATGATATTCAACAATGGTTGTTATATTGCACATTGTGGTCTTCGATATCATTGCTCAGCTTATCAGAGATGAGCATGTAAAACTGGTCAAAAGAATTTAAGCATTAACTGATCACTTCAAAAAACTGATAGCAATTAGTAGTACAATCATCTTGGCTATCCTGTGTATATACATACATCAATTTTCCCCTTTCCTTTTTATCTTTCTTTTCTTCTTTACTCTTTCTTCATATACTCTTTCAGGTTTTTACTAGGGAGATAATATGATGCTTACACATATGAGTATGATATATTTAACGTAGGGCTATCAGGTCTAGTTACATTTTATTTACCTATAAATGCCCAAAGTTTATAGAAGGATAATACTGCATTGCATAAAAATACCACACCTTTATGTTCCATTCCTCAGTTATGGGCATATGGATTGTTTGCAAGATTTAGTGATGAAAAGTGTGCTGCTATAAACATGGTTCCACATATATCCTGGTGGTGTGATGTTTTTAGTTCTGGAAAAATACTCAGAAGGGGAATAGCTGAGTTGAAATGGACTTCTAATCCTTGTAATTTGAGGAATCTCCACACTGACTTCCACAGACTTTGTACCAGGCTACAAACCCACCAACAGTGGATAAGCAATTCTTTCCCCCACAGCCTCTCCAACATTTATTACCAATTAATAATGTATATAGGAAGGGTGATTTGGACAACTCTATTGTGGATTTCTGCTGATATATGGAAAGCAGAAGTTAATGTTTAGCTTTTTGTCTCTTTTGTCAATTCTCTGACCTTTTTCTCTTCTTAATTTCTTATAACTTTTTTCTTCTTCCAATTTTCCATGCATATATGTGGTAATATAAACAACTAATTTGAAGATAACACTATGAATTGCAACAAATACTGAAACTCATACTATTTTCTTTAGGGAAATTCTGTATCGTTTGTAATTTTCTGTTTTAATATGTTGCATTCTCTTATTTTTTTAAAAATTTCTTTGTTACAGCCATTCTTTCTGGGGAAGAATGTTATTTTAACTTGCATTTCTTGAATGATCAGTGCTATTGACATGTTTTTAAATACTTATTTGCCATTTGTGTTTCTTCAACAGGGAGGTGTATATTCCTCTCAGATGCCAGTTTTTGTACTGACTCATTGAATATTGGCTACCTGATTTTTTAAAATTCTTTTATATATTCTAGATAGAAGTCCTTTGTCTGAGTGACTGTTGGTTAAGATTTTTTCTCTCAATTTGTGGGTTTTCTTTTTAATCTTGGTGATTTCTTTTGATAAGCAAAAACTTTTCAAAACATAAGATCCTAGTTTTTCACAATTTGAAGTATTTCCCATGAAAATTCACTTTTGTTAATAAACTCTCTGCCTATGCCTACATCTTCAAGAAATATAACTACTCTTTCTTCCATTAGATATAGTGCTTCTGTTTTAATGTTTAGAACTTTAATCCATTTTGACATTAGTTTCTTGTATGGTGATAGACATGGATTTAGTTTTACTTTTCAACATGTGGAAAACCAAGTTTTCCAGCACCATTTGTTAAAGAGGTGTTCTTCAAGTAAACATGTTTAGCCCTTTGTCAAAGATAAGGAGGCTGAGTGTGTTTGTTGTTGTGCTTTTATCTTGAAATCTGTTTTATTGATCCTCGGGTCTGTTCTTTGGCAGTGCCATGCTTATTTTATAAGAGTAGCTTCATAGTATAATTTCAAGTCATAGATTGTGATGTCTCCTGCCTTGCCTATGTTGCCCAGGATTTCCTTTGCTATGATAGGTCTTTTCTTGTAAAAAATGAAGTTTCATTATGGTTTCTCTAGATCGAGAGGATATATTAGATATGCTAATGCTATTTTGATTAGAATTGAATTATATCTGTTTAACAGTTTTGGAAATGTGGCCATTTTTGGAAACTTAGTTGTTTTTATCCTTAAGCAAAGAATATCTTTCCATTTTCTGAAATCTTCTTTGATTTCTTTTCTCAGCATATTGTAATTTTCATTGTATACAACATTTACTTCCTTTTCTAGATTAATTCCTAAGTATTTCATTTTTCTGCATGCTATCTTAAAGGGTATGTTTTCCCTAATTTTCTCTTAGTGAATGTGTAGCTTCTTTAGAGAAATGCTATTGATCTCTACATGTTGACTATGTATTCTGCTACGCTACTGAAGTGTTTATTAATTCTAGAAGTCTCTTAATGGAGTTTTTCTTGGATTTTCCATGTAAAGTATCATGTCATCACAAAGAATTATGTTTCTCTTTTCCAATTCTTATAACTTTATTTCTCTCTCTTGTTTAAACCCTCTGGCTAATGTTTCCAGAAATATGTTGAATAGGAGTGGTGATTGTGGACATCCTTGTTTTGTAGCTGATTTTAGAGTAAAAAGTTTTCAGTATTTGTCCATTTAAGATGATGTTGCCTTAGGTTTGTCACAGATAGATTTAACAGATTGAGGTGAATATCATCTATTCCAATTTTCTGTAGAGTTTTAATCTTGAATGTGTCT
>NW_004524778.1:2725592-2731213 GCF_000260255.1 Octodon degus
TTTATTTATTTATTTATTGGCGGAACTGGGGATTGAAGTCAGGCTCTTGTGCTTGCCAGTGAAGCACTTATTCCACTGAGCCATCTCCCTGGCTTCATTTCTTATTGCATGAATTTGAGATTTTTTTGTTTCCAATTTTGATGAGTTGGCTAAGTGTTTATCAATTTCATTCAATCTTTAAGGAACCAACTCAATTAATTATTTCTATCATTATCTTTGCCTCGACTCCATTAATTTATGGTCTGGTTTCTGTAATTTCCTGCCTGCTTTGGGCTTTGTTCTTGACTTTTTGTTCTTTTCTCATAGCTGAGGTGCAGCATTAGGATGTTTATCTGTTCTTGTTGTGTTTTCCTATTGTGAACGTTTACCACTATAAATTTTCCTCTGAGGACTGTTTTGTTGCTTCCTACAAATGCAGGTAAGTGGTGTTTGAATTACTGTTTGATTGTAGATGCAGTTTAATTTCTTTTTTAATGTCATCTGTGACCTGTTTGTTGTTCAGGAGAGCTGAGCTGTTGGTTTCCATGAATTTTTGGAGTTTTGCAGTTTGTTTTGTCAGTAATTTACAATTTCATTGTCCTATGATCAGATAATATGCATAGTATAATTTAAATTTATTTTTATTTACTTAATCATATTCTATTGCTAGAATACGATATTTTCAGAGAATGTTTATGTGTAGTTGAGAAGAGTTTGCATTTTCATGTTGAGTGGAGCATTTTTTAAATGTCTACTAAGTTCCTTTGTTCACAAGTTGGTTCAGTTCTATAATTCCTTTTTTGTTGTTTTGTGTAGTTGATCTATCTCTTTGAGACAATGGGGTGTCAAGGGCTTCCATTTAGGATTGTGTTATTGGTTATTTGACTTTTCAAGTGCTTTAAAATTTGTCTTATATGGTTGGATGCTCCCACAGTTAGTACATACATAATTATGATTTTACCTCTTCCTCTTAGATTTTTCCCTTAGTAAGAGTATAGTGATCTTCTTTATCTCATTTGATCAATTTAGGTTTGAAGTTCACATTACTTGTGAACAGAATGGATCACCTTGCTTTTTCTGAGCTCCAAGCACACGGAGTATTGTTTTGCATCCTTTGACTTTCAATCTATGTATTTCCTTTTGAGTTAGATGTTTTTTTTATACAACATATTGTTGGACTTTGTTTCTTGATCTACTATGCCAGTGTTTCTTTAAATTGATGAATTGAGAGCATTTACAGTTGTGCTTATAACTGATGTGGATTGGCTTATGTTTGTCATGTTGTTTTCCTGCTGTTGGTTACTTACTTTTTTCCTATTTTTAATTGCTTGCCCTGATTTGAGATTTCTTTCTATGCTTGTCTTTGGAATTGTCTTATTGATCTCTTTTGAGAATATATTTTAGTACTGTTTGTAAGGTTAATTTGGTGGCAATGAATTTGTTTGGTTGTTTTTCATTATGTAAGTATTTTAATTTTCTATTAATTTTGAAAGATAGTTTTTCATGGAACATCAATCTGGGTGGGATGTTGCTTTCTTTCAGGACTTGAAATGCATCACTCCAAGCTTTTCTTGACTTGATGGCTTGTGATGAGGAATCTGCTGTGATTCTGATGAGCTTTTCTTTATATGCAATCTGTTTCTTTTCCCTAATAGCTTTTAAAATGCTGTTGTTGTGCTCTCTGGGATCATGATTATTATATTCTGAGCATTCATTTCTTTTGGTTGATGCTAATTGGAATTCTATATGCCTTACCTGTATGTCAGGTTATTTTCCCTTATTAGTGAAGTTTTCTGCTATTATTTCTGTAAATAGTCTTTGTGTAGTCTGTATTAACTCTTTCTTCATTAACATCTGTTGGTCTTATATTTTTCATCATTGCATTGTTTTATAGCTGTTGAATTGTTATTAATGGTTCCTTATATTTTAAAGAGATCATTTCTTTTGTGGTTGCAAGATACTACTGTGTCTTCAAAGTCTGAAAGTCTATATTTAATTTCATTCAAATGGTTTCACTAAGTTTTAGTGGAATTTTAAATTTTCTGGACAGCCCTTTGAATCTGTTTCTTGCATTCTATTTCTATCCTATATTGCTTATTCAAAGTTTTCATCATGTTTCTGTGATCCTTTGTTTTTTAAATCACTACCTTCTTTAGATATGCTAAGCAATTCTTTCTTTATACTTGTCATTTCTTTTTCTGCTTGAGGGATTATTCCTGATCTGATTTCCTCTATGCCCATCTGGAGTTGTTTCTTAACTTCAGTTGCAATCACTTCAGAGATTTCAGGTGTTTTCTTTCCAATTTTTTATATGCTTATGTCTTCTGAAAAGTTCTGGGTGAGCTCTTTTCTGGAGATTGCATTTTTCTCCCTTATCTTGTCTTTTTCTAGTTCAGAAAGAACATTTTATTATGAGTTATGTGATAATCCTTGTGAAATTTTGATAATAGATAGCTATATCACTTTTGATAGTAGATAGTAGATAGCCAAACTAAGAAGAGTCTGTTCTTCAAGGATATCTTGTCTGTATAAGAGATTCTTGGTTTGTATTTGTAGTGAGATCTTGCCTTCCCAATTAATTTTGAGTGGAACGCTGGTTTCCACTTGCCACTGTCCTCTTTAGGTGTAGGGCTTTGGTGATGTTGCTACCCTGGCACTTCCCAATATTGTTACATAAAGGAGAACAGGTAGTTAAAACAGATATGGTATGCTAACTATAGAATTACAGTTAACAGTAAAAATAACATCAAACAAAATTTAGTAATTATCTTAAAGCACCTGCTTAGGCAGATGCAGGGGCTGGGAGTTCGATCCTCAGGTTTGCCATGCCAGCCCCACCCCCATGGCATGCTGAGAAGCTGATTGAGGGTAGGTGTGGTGGCATGCACCTGTAATCCCAGCACTTGAAAGGTTGTAAACAGGAGGATCACTATGAGTCCGATCTACACAGTAAGACCCTGTACACTCTGTTCCAAATACAAAAAAAAAGAAAAGTAATTATCAAACTTTGATAACTATTGGTTTAGTACTTTAGACAATATGAGCAAAGTCTATAGTTATATGACACAACAAATCTTAAATTAGGAGTTTGTGTGCAAAGTGTTTTCCTTTGCTAGAGTGGACTTACCCTGTATTCCTCTGATGAGGCCAGCTGCCAGGTTCCAGGTGCTCCACTTTGTGTAGTGGGCTGTACTAGATATCTGGATTCCTCTACCTAAGCTAGCTATTAAGAATTCTGGGCATTTCCATGCTGGTTGCTGGTCATACCATAAAGTGGAATGGGCAGGATACCTGGATTCCTCAACTGGTTATTCTTATCAAGAAATGGAGTCTTCTCCAGCTTTGAAATGTGTGATGATTATCTGAATTGCTTTGCTTAATGGCACATTAGTATACATGAGAAAAAGAAAGCTTTGTAAGTCCTTGAACATTATCCTATCTTGTAGTACTTGATCTTTCAAGGACCAGGTGAGGAGAACTGGATTGTCCTTTTGACAACAGGGTAGGCACATCCCATTAGATTACAATTTTCTAAGACACTGGCAATTGTCAGACCTTTGGGCTTTTCTATCATAAATCAACCACTTGTTTCTGACCTTAAAGTAAGGCTGTCGATGACAGGAAAAACTGTCAGGGAAAGGTGTGTATGAAACCACACAAGACCACATTCAAGTTAGCCGGCACAAAGGGAGTGGTTTATTGATGGCAACTAGCATGTGCTGGGCTGCTCAGTGGACCTGAACAGCAGTGATGGCTGGGGAGGCAGGGACTATATAGAGCAGGGAATGAGGGAAAGCAAGTAATAAAGGGTCCTTAGCTATGTCAAGGTGTTCTGGGCTGGCAGAAATGGGGAAAGGGAGTCATCAAGAGTCTCTGGCTGTGACAGGGTGTTGTGGGCACAGAGCATAAAGTCTTCGAAGCAAGCTGAGACAAAACAATATGTGTAACTAGCACGGTGCAGGCAGTCAAGCTTAAATCTTTGCAGCACAGTTGTGGTCAGTGCATCTGAGAACACAGGAAGTGGTTCAGGGGCAGGGGGCTCATGACTGGGTGCCTTAACAGTCCAAGTTAAGAAGGATTTCTCTATTAACCTACCAATTCAGGATCCACTTACATGATTGTTGTTTCAAAACAATGGTGTTTAATTGTAGTTTGCTTATAGTGATAGATAGTTGAAGCAAGTACTTCGATGTGCCATTGGCCTTGGAGAGAGAGCTAGGGATGGCTGGAGAATCTAATGTTAAAACTGTTAAGTGAAGTTAAAAAATGGTGTACAATTTGTTAGTAATAGATGAAAAACATTGAGGATATCACATAACCAGGTGAAAAAGTAGTGGTCCATTTTAGACTATGATGAAATGATGGACAAAACTGCGACACAGAGTAACTTGGAACACCTCTACTTGTGTCTTTTTCCTTTTTTTCTTTTTTTTTTTTTTTTTTTTTTTTGGTGGAAGCGGGGATTGAACTTAGACCCTTGCACTGGCCAAAGAAGTGCTTGTTCCACTGAGCCATCTCCCCAGCCCACTTGTGTCTCATATGTTAGCAGGTGTTGAATATCGGATGCCTATGTGGGGAAGAGTACAGAGAACTTTACTCTTTAATGACATTTAAGGCTGCAGCTTCAAAATTATGCAAAGAACAAAATTTTAATTCTAAGAACGGCATTGCATGAAATATTCTGGGTACCTGGCATAAGAGTATGCTACACCTGTTTTCCACATAAGAAAAATGTAAATACATTAAAATCAGAGGATTATTATGACTGATTACTAATTATTTTCTCTTTGTAAGGTGTCACGTATGTTTCTACCTCTGTAAGCATTAGTGGTCATGTAAATTTCTTCGGCAATGGGACATTAATTACAATAAAAGCAAGCAAATGCTTCAACAATGCTTCTATTTGGGGATTGTCTTCTCTAACTTTGTCAACGTGTAGTTAGTATTTGAAAAAAATCCAGGTTGGCTTGTTAGATGAAAGGAGAAATAAAATCAGGAGTCTCAGTCACTTAATGAAGAAGCCTGGAAAAAATTAAGGCAAAGGAATAAAGATATTTCATTTTCTATATTCAAAATGGCCAACCAGTTTAAATGATCAAGCACAGCTAAAGCCAAATGCTCAGCTCCATTCAGGTGGTGAATCATTCGGTGGCCTCCGATATCTGTGAGATAATTAAAGGTTGATGCTCAATCACTAGGTTTTTGTGACCCTTTTATCTTTAGAAATAATTCATCTGTAAGATGGTTTTGAAAACGTCACTATGTTTCATCCAACATAATCATTTAAAAACACTCTCATAATGTGTTAATAGCATTCTTTTAAGTTACCACTATGACATATACTTCAGAAACAATGTAAATCATAATTCTATCATTTCTTAAGAAGTTTAAGAGAAAAAATTATCTTGCTCTTTTCAGTGCTTCAATGAGCTCTATTTTCATAAAAATTAGTTTAAATTTAAGCTTCCAAGATCTGGTTATACACACAATAATTAAAGTATTATTCTTTATCCTATATGCTCAATTTTTTCTTAGCAAAGAAAATTTTGTCCAACAAAAAAAAATCTAGATATATTAAAGTTTTGAAGCATCATTGTATGTCATGAATAAGAAGGATTCTATGCTCTGTGAAGCTATTATAT